>NC_067495.1:48500228-48557952 GCF_947179515.1 Apodemus sylvaticus
TTCCATGAAGTGCTTGAAACAACTTAGACAAAAATTTTTTATCTTTCAAAATCATCAAACATTTAGACAAAAAAACAAGCTGATTTATTCAATTGCTGCAGGACACTGTGATTTTTTCAAGTCTTTGCCAAGTCATTTCTAACAACCTGTAGTTAGAAACAAATGTCCTTTTATTGTATGACTCCATGATGTAGGTCAAAGAGAGCAAACACCAGAAAAATAATGGATGATTAAAATGACATTAAAAAGTAGTAAATCACAAAGTTCTGAAACTTTAATAAACAACATTTCAAAACCTTTTTGTGATAGTAGAAAGGACTGAAGGATGTTGGGCATCTTTCTATTTTAGAAGTTCTAGTGAGGGAATGTGTGAGGAGAGATGGAACAAATTGCTCAATGAAAGTAATGGGGTCATCCCCTTGGCTGCCTTCAGGGATACTGTGAATCTGGATGTTCTTTTTTTGTTTCTATTCTTTTTCTTATATTTTTCTTTCTTTTTGATGTTTTTATTTTTATCCGGTTTTTAATTGTTTTGTGTATGAATGTACATTGTAAGTTTAAAAGACTGGCAACATTCTCTCTTTAAAATGTTATAGTGACTTTTGTTATTAGCAAGCTATTCTCCTACAGTGACTTTTGAAAGTCACAGTGCAGTTCATTGTTGTGGTTGTAATTGTTGTTGTTGTTGTTTTTGTTGTTCTTATTCTGAGAGATGATATGGTGGAATCTGGTAAATTCTTAATTAATTATACCATAAGTGATTCTTTGTTTTATTAAAAAATACTATACCAACTTTGAAATTATATCAATTTATTTCTTCTTTAGGAGCTAGTATTTTATATACATTTTAATTTTAAGAGAATTTCTAAGAAAATTCTTCATAAATAAGTTTATTAGACAAATAAATATTTATAATAGAGACATAATATTATTATTATATTTTGTATATTAGAACATGTTTTTCTACTCTAAAGAACATGCCTAGTACATGTTTAATATTATGGCCCTACTGAAATATATCTACATTTGACTGTGAGGATAAGTGCATTAATCCAAAGAATCCTTGATTAGTAAAATCATAAGGACAGTTTTGTTAAATGTAGAGATTCCTTCCTTACCACTGTAGACAAAGAATAAATGAATGAATTATATGTGACCTTTATACCCTTTTAATATAACATATATATGCAACCTACAATATCAGACATTATAGAAAATGTTACTTTCTTTTTTCTGTGTATGTATTTCTATTCATGAGATTTCTGTTAATCAAGATCTACTGTAATATGTTATATATTATATTTAATGTATAATATGCTAAATATTAACATTACCTATGGATATCATGGGACTCCTTGCATATAATGGATTCCAGTCCACTTCTAGAGTTGCACGTGAAATTTTTATCAACAGCTGAAGAATCTGGCATTAATAACTTTTGAGTATTATAACAAATAGGTAGTTCTAATGTTTAGTTCCATATTTTAATATATTAAATATCTTTCACTGCATACATTACAGTAGCAGATTGAAAACATCTGCTCACTTGCCACTAGGCTACCAGCAGCAGAAAATTTCAGTTCATTTTCCATAGGCATTCTGCATCAGGACTGCAATCCAGCTGCTGGAGCAGCACGGGAGAACAAATTAATATTTAAAAGCTTTGGAACTGAAAAAAAGGCCTTCTTGCCAAAGATTAGAGCAAAGTAGACTCTGTGTCCTTATTGCCTTCTCTCTGTGTTCTTCCTCCACAAACTCATGTTTTCCTCCCTTCATCTAGTTATAGTTTCATCACAGGTTATGACAATTAAGAATGACCAGACTTCAAGAAACAGTATCTCTTTATCTTGCCAAGAACTGGCACATCCAAATGGAATTATACTGGACTGTGAGGTCAAATATTATGAAATGGTGTGGGAAAGGTGTGACAGGATTTGGTTTGTTAGGAGAAAATCTTATTTCATGAGCTACCCTCTTACAAATAACTTATTTGCTTATGAGTGGTAGATGCCTGTTTATAACATGGTCATCTGACCTCTCTTCCAGTAGAAAAAAATTTAGAAATTATCGTGCCAGTTCCACTCTATTCTACAGAAAATAGTGACAACAAAGATTTCACTTACAAATGTAAGACAGTAATGACAACAAATATGGCAGTGACATTTATTCCCATCAAAACTCCTGCTATGTTAGCACTTTTAGTGTGGTTCCTCATTCAGCTGATGTGTATCAACTTTTAAAACATTAGGTCATACAGGATAAAAATCTAGACATTTAAAATGTGTATACACATAAATTTAATATTCACATATGTATATATATATATAGGTGTGTGTGTGTGTGTATACCATGTGATTATTTTAACATGCAAACATAATTTTTTCCAAATAAATTATTAAAACTTTTTCCAAATGATAAATCTTTTTTTATACTTACTTTGCTTATTGGAATTTTGGTACACATTTTTGGCTACCATAAAATAACTTTATTGTGAGGAGCTTATTCCCAGGACAATTTCCTGTTCTTTCTCTATCTTTAACATTGTCCACTCTTTTTTCTCTTTCTAGTGATATTCACCGATGAAGTAGTAGATTCCTCAGATACTGTTTACACCAATATTATGACTATAAGTTACTCATCATGTGAACTTGGACAGTTTCGCCTTATATTTTCTGTGTTGTACATCAGAGGTCAAGGGCAAATACAGCACTGAAGATGTGTAGAGATAATGTAAAACATACTGGAAACTAAATGTCACTTCTTTCTTTCTCGACTATTTCCACTAAGTTCCCTAGGACTTAAAGCTGACAGTTATCTTAGATTTGTTTTCCTCCTTCACCTCAATGTCCAATTGATGATCAAATTCTATTGATTCTTTCTCTATGCTTTCTACTAACTTCATCCTTAAAAATCCACCTTAGTTAGCTTTCCGAGAACGCCAGAATCCTGTCTGGTATTTTAGATTTTCATAATAAATCTGTCCACTACCAGTCGTGATTCTTTGTCAAAGGATATTATTACCTTGATTCTGTTAACACCTACCTGTGATTAAATAACCTTCATGGTTTAAGATTAGTTTAAATTTCCTTTATTTTTTATAACTGACTATAAGCAAATCAGTACATACAAATATATATCAGAATCTGATATGGTCCCATCTATCTTCATTACCACAATCAGTAAAATTCAGTACCAATAGTCAATTTTAAATGAAAGTTTTTATTATACTCTAACTTTTGCATTCAAGCATTGTCTACCTCTTTCAAAACTGCATACATCTAGTAAACAGCTAACTTAGCATAATTATCTTTATATGTATACTAATTAGAATATTAAATACAACTAATGACTCCTGGTTAAACAAATCCACATTCACTTTACTATAAATTTATTTTAATCACATTTATTATATTTACAAGCCCTTCTAATAGTTTCACAGTAACATAGGCAAGCAAACATACTTTATTTAATTGACTTATTAAAAAATATTCACTGAGACTCAGTGTTGTAACAATATACCTTCATCTGAGGAATTTGATTTGTGTTGACAGGATTTATATAGCAGAATATTACATAAAATTTTAATAATGTGCTTCCAAATCTTTTCTTTAAAAATACTGCCCTTAATTATTTTCATGATTTATTTTCATGACCTATATTATTGATTACATATGAAAGATGGTCATCTTGAATAAATTTTGCAAAATCCCTCTCCAGAGTTAGTTTTCTAGAAAGCCTATTAACATGTGTACTTCAAGATCCCCTCTTTATCATGAAACTTCCATTGGAGAGCACATGAACTTGAATTAACTTTTCATGTGTGCAGAATCGATGATTTTGTTGCAGATCCTTTGCATTCATATCTTTGTTTTCTATATTGGAACATTTCTAAGCCTACCTCACTCATAAAATTCTGTTAAAATTAGAAAGATACATGTTTTTAAAAGCCTTCTTGTTTTTGGTGGAATTTCTTCATTTTTTAGCACTTTGTCAAACTCTAAGACTGAGTTACATGTACCTATCTTCCTACAGAAGCCTGTGGATATAGTTAGGAGTTCATGGCATATTATATGAAATGTGTAAAGTATATTCACATAAAATTCCATACAATTTTCACATAAAATTTATGGGACTAATCTCCTGTTGCCTTAATTTTATAAGTGAAAGGGGAAATGGAGGGATTAAGAAAAGCACTACAAGTCACACAGTCAGTGAACATCTCAAGGTAAGCTTTTATGAAAAAATCTGCATGCTTGATCATTATTTTATAAGTAACTTCATACGAAAATTAGTGTCACGAAACTGATTTTAACCATGGTGGGAGCGGATTTTCTAGGTAGGAGATTGTACTCTATGTAAGAGCAGGAAAAGCAAACTGAGCTCTATCATTACTGACATAAATGTGCCCATTCCTCTTTTTTTCCTGATTGGCAATATGAGGTGACCTATATATTCACTATAGCCTTGGATTTCTTTCCATGGACTGAGTCTTGAAACGGGAGTTAAGATAAATCACTTATTCCTTGGATTGTTTTGTCAGAATGTTTTATCACAACATAAAAAGAAAAACCTAAGACAAGACTTAAGCTTTACGTTCTGTGGATTTCAATGACAGTAAGACCATCAACAAAAAAAGAATTTATTCCTTCTGTATTTGCAGAAATCAAAGAGACATAATTCTGGGTAAATATTACTGTGGCTAAATATATGTGCATATGAATTTTGTCCATGTGTTCAAATTAAAATGATAGATAAGCCAGCTAAAGATAGACTGGGTTAAAATGCCGAAAGACAACTTAATCATATTAAGTAGTTTTGATTTTGAATGATGACAAAAAGCAAATTATTGTGATTATGTGGGAGTAAATCAAAACTTCTCTAAAATGATAGATTGCCTATGGTAAAATAGATTAATTTATTGCATCCTTTCACTTATAGGCAATGTATTACAGATTTATTCAACATTTTTAAAAATAAAAATAAAAAGTATAAGAATAAAAATGTTAGAATAAAATGTAAAATAAACATTAAAATGTAAGAAAAAATAAAATATTGCGCTGTGAGTAAAGATTTTTAAATATATTTTAAGCAATATAGACTATATTGCTTTAAGAGTTTCATTTGCCTAAATTCCATACCCTATCTCCAATACTTGGAAAGCTTTGTTTCGTTTTTCACAGGTATTAGTTGTTAAATTCAGCTTTGATTAAATAATTTTACTTACTGCTCTATTGAAGTTTTTCTATGTACTTATTCTCTTTGAAGATAGCTATTGCCTTTCCAAAGGTCATGTGTAGCAACTAAGTGTAACAAAGTTCCCAATGCCTCCCATTGCCATTTTCAGATGTTGTTAGATAACTATATTCCCAGCCTCTTCAATGTGTCAAATTCAAGATAAGTTTTATATTCTATAAAAGAATTTTCATTGAAGTAATATGTCTTCAATATATGAGATATAAATTGGTCAGCTCTCCTTAGATTTTTGTCTGAGAAGTCAAGTGAAGATATCAAACAGTGGCTTTGACAGTTTTGATCACAGGTACAAAGCAATAAGATGGTAGTGTCACCTGGGAGTTCCATTTACATAAAACAAATTTATAATTGATATGCCACTTTGTGGTCACCAGAGTTAATGGGCCTTTTAAGGATCTCTACTTAATAACAATAAAGTGCCATTTTACAAGACTTAATGCTGGAAAAATTAATGCACCTCCCAGCCTGACCTTCAGCTGCTCCTTTGAAGGCAACTACTGTACCATTTCATGCTCAGAAACTGTACAGCCTTAAAGTTGACATTATAAAATCAGCATTTTCTGATGCTTTTAATAACAGTAGACCATTAACTGTGGCTACATAGAGTAATCAGTGTAGTGTGTGAACATCACTTTGATAAAAACAAGATCTTTTCTTTCAGCAAGATTTAGATAATGTATAGCCTTACAATCACTTGATTATCTAACAAGGTGTGATATCCATGGGGTACAAATGATTGTTAATATATCAACATGAAAGATTTGGTAAACTTCCCACCAGTAGCTCTTTTTTTTTTTTTTGAAATGCAAGCATGCAGTTAAAATCTGAGTAATTACCAACCCCTCAAGCTTTTACAAAGACACATGACAAAAGGCTATCCAGTGTTACTAGAAATTATCCCATTGCCCTGATCAAGGACAGACTCAACAAAACAAAGTATCAGTAGGGTCAAACAAAATAGCAGGATGTCAAGATTCTCTATTTCCTTAGCAAGTGGGAATTGCTAAGTGGAGCCACTGCTACAAAATTGCATGATAGGAGCTAGTAGCTTGAGGAAGTGTTGTGAGACAGCATTGCAGGAAGCCAGCAAAGATCTTCCAAGCTGCCTTGATTTGTCAAATGGTGTAAACAAAAGTCTTCTGACTGACATATGTAGGAGAAACTATACTTTTCTATAATGGTTGACACAGTACAAATTGAAGGGAAGTAAATTAAATTCCAGGCTGAAGCAGTAAATGAACAGAATAGAGCACAGTTTCTTGAAGAATCTCCAGGAAACAAAAATCTTCAGACAAGAAAATATATAACAAACTTGAGAGCAGAAATGAATAAAAGGGGAGAAATGTCAAACTATTTAAGATAAATCATCTCTAAGCCTTCCTTGTATTTGAAGAAAACTATGCAGTAATCAGATTAGTCAGACACAAAAGTTTGGGGATAAATGAGGACATATGGTAGAGCATGTGATACTCATGAGGGAAAGAAGTGTGTCATTAGTATAGCTAAAGTAAAACATGTTACCACAAAAGATATTTACAATCTAATCCCTTAAAACAACAATTCTGTATGAGAGTACATAATAAAGATGAGAGTGGAGAAAAGAGAGCACTTACAAATTTCATATTTTGGAAAGAATATGAGATGATGTAATTTTTATATATAATCCAGTAGTCCTAAATCTAATTGCATGTATCCTTCTAAGAGCAAGACAATGGAAATAGACCAACATGTGCCTTGAATTTTGTTTTTCAATTATTTAATCTAGAAATGGTAATAGATTTTGAACTGAGTCCTATGATTACTTCTCTCATCTCAGTAAACTTAGATAAACTCTGAGGTCAATGTATGATATTTTCATCATCATCATCATCATCATCATCATAATTATCATCATAATCATCACTTTTAATTTTTCCTATTAATGTTTGGAGATGGGAGGAAATCAAGGACACCATACTTCTAAGGCAAGTGCTTTGACATCAAACTGTGTAATAATTATTTAAATGACATTTTCTCAATATATTTTATTAGATATTTTCTTTATTTACATTTTACATGCTATCCCCTTGCCTGGCTTCCCCTCTGAAAACACCCTATCCCAATACCCCCTCCCATGCTCACCAACCCAACCCATTCCTGCTTCCCTGTCCCGGCATTCTCCTATATGGGGGCATCAAGCTTCCTCAGGATCTTGGAAATTTTCTCCCTGTGATGTCCAACAAGGCCATCCTCTACTACATATTCAGCTTTACCCATGGGTCTGTCCATGCATACTCTTCAGTTGATAGTTTAGTCCCTGGGAGCTCTGGGGGTACTGGTTGGTTAATATTGTTGTTCCTCCAATGAGTCTCCAAGGTACTTCAGCTCCTTGTGTCCTTTCTCTATCTCCTCCATTGGGGACCTTGTGCTCAGTCCAATGGTTGGCTGAGAGCACCTACCTCTATATTTGTCAGGTACTGGCACAGTCTCTCAGGTGAGAGCTATATCAGGCTCCTATCAGCAATCACATGTTGGAATCCACAGTAATGTCTGAGTTTGGTAACAGTATATAGGATAGATCCACAGGTGGGGCAGGCTCGTGATGGTCTTTCCTTCAATCTCTTCTCCATACTTTGTCTCTGTTTCTCCTGTAGGTATTTTTTTCCCTTCTAAGGACAAAAGAATCTATACTTTGGTCTTCTTCTTGAGCTTCATTTGGTCTGTAAATTGTATTATGCTTATTCCAAATTTCTGGACTAATGTCCACTTATCAGTGAGTGAACACCATTTGTCTTCTTTTGTTGGGTTAGCTCACTCAGGATGATATTTTCTAGTTCCATCCATTTGCCTAAGAATTTCATGAATTCATTGTTTTTGAATAGTTGTGTAGTATTCCATTATGTAAATGTATCACATTTTCTGTATCCATTCCTCTGTTGAGGGACATCTTGGTTCTTTCCAGCTTCTGGCTATTATAAATAAGGCTTCTATGAACATAGTGGAGCATGTGTCCTTATCACATGTTGGAGAATCTTTTGGGTATATGAACAGGAGTGATATAGCAGTGTCCTCAGGTAGTACTATGTCCAGTTTTCTGAGGAACCACCAGACTGATTTCCAGAGTGGTTGTAGTAGCTTGCAATTCCACCAGCAAATGTTGCCACCTGAGTTTTTTATCTTAGCCATTCAGACTGGCATGAGGTGGAATCTCAGGGTTGTTTGGATTTGTATTTACCTGATGACTATGGATGCTGAACATTCCTTTAGGTGCTTCTAAGACATTCAGTATTCTTCAGTTTAGAATTCCTGGTTTAGCTCTGTACCCCATTTTTAATTGGGTTATTTGGTTCTCTGGAGTCCAACTTCTTGAGTTTTTTTTTTTTATATATTGGATATTATCCCTTTCTTGGATGTAGGGCCTTGGTAAAGATTTTTACCCAATTTGTTGGTTGCAGTTTTGTCCTATATTGCCTTACAGAAACTTTATAATTTTATGAGGTCCCATTTGTCAATTCTTGATCATAGAGCATAAGCCATTGGTGTTCTGTTCAGGAAATTTTCCCCTGTGCTCATGTGCTCAAGGGTCTTCCGCAGTTTCTTTTCTCTTAGTTTCAGTGTATCGGGTTTTATGTGGAGGTCCTTGATCCATTTGGCCTGGATCTTTATACAAGGAGATAAGAATGGATCAAATAGGTATTCTGCTGTATGCTAATCCCCAGTTGAACCAGCATCATTTGTTGAAATGGCAATCTTTTTTCCACTGGAGAGTTTTAGCTCCAGAGGTGTATGGGTTCATTTCGGGTTCTTCAATTCTATTCCATTTATCTAACTGCCTGTCAGTGTACCAGTGCCATGCAGTTTTTATCACTATTGGTCTGTAGTACTGCTTGAGGTCCAGGATACTTATTCCTCCAGAAGTTCTTTTATTGTTGAGAACAGCTTTAGCTATCCTGGGTTTTCTGTTATTGCAGATGATGTTGAGAATTGCTCTACCTAACTCTATGAAGAATTGTGTTGTAATTTTGATGGGGATTGCATTGAATCTGTATATTGCTCTTGGCAAGATGGCCATTTTTACTATATTAATCCTGCCAATCCATGAGATTGGCAGATCTTTCCATCTTATGAGGTCTTCAATTTCTTTTTAAAGAGAAAGAACACTACATAACTTGTCCTATGAAGCCACAAATAAGCTGATACAAAACCCACACAAATATATAACAAAGAAAGAGAACTTCAGATCAATTTCCCTTATGAATATCAATGCAAAAATACTCAATAAAACTCTGGCCAATTGAATCCAAAAACACATCAAAATGAACATTAACCAAGATCAAGCAGGCTTCATCCCAGGGATGGAGAGATGGTTCAATATATGGAAAGTCATCAATATAATCCCCTACATTAAAAAAAAAAACCACAAAGAAGAAAACCATATGGTCATTTCTCTAGATGCTGAAAAAGCATTTGACAAAATTGAGCAACCTTTCATGCTCAACTTCATTAGTCATTAGGGAAATGCAAATCAAAACAACCTTGAGATTTCACCTTATACCAGTCAGAATGGCTAAGATTAAAAATTCAGGAGACAGCAGATGGTGGTGAGGATGTGGAGAAAGAGGAGCACTCCTCCACTGCTGGTGGGGTTGCAAATTGGTACAACCACTCTGGAAATCAGTCTGGTGGTTCCTCAGAAAACTGGGCACCTCACTTCCAGAAGATCCTGCTATACCACTCCTGGGCATATACCCGGAAGATTCCCCAGCATGTAATAAGGATACATGCTCTACTATGTTCATAGCAGCCCTATTTATAATTGACAGAAGCTGGAAAGAACCCAGGTATCCCTCAACAGAAGAGTAGGTGCAAAATATGTGGTATATATATACAATGGAGTACTATTCAGCCATTAGAAACAATGAATTCATGAAATTCTTAGACAAATGGATGGAGCTGGAGAACATCATACTAAGTGAGGTAACCCAGACTGAAAGATGAATCATGGTATGCACTCACTAATAAGTGGATATTAACCTGGAAAACTGGAATACCAAAAACATAATCCACACATCAAATGAGGTACAAAAAGAACGGAGGAGTGGCCCCTTGTTCTGGAAAAACTCAGTGAAGCAGTATAGGGCAAAACCAGAACAGGGAAGTGGGAAGGGTTGGGTGGGATAACAGGGGGAGGGAAGGGGGCTGATGGGACTTTCGGGGAGTAGGTGTCTAGAAAAGGGGAAATCATTTGAAATGTAAATAAAAAATATAGCGAATAAAAAAAAAAGTGACAACTCTCACTCTGTACACCATTCTGTCTGTCAAATACTTGCCTTCCTCTGGGATGTTATTCTGTATTCTTAAGACTAAAAAGATTTAAAAAAAAAAAAAAGAAAGAAAGATCTCCAATGCTCGTGGATTGGCAGAATTAAATTACATTTTTGAAGGGCACTTTAATTTTCTAAAATTCCATTACAAAAGGAAATATGACAGCAATCTCTATACCAAGGTCTTATGACTTTTCTTATCCACACGACTTTTTGTAGGAGAAAACTTCATACCCCAAAGAGTTCTCAGTAATGATAACAGCTTATCACTGTTAAAGTCTAATGTATCTTGATAACCTTGTATTTTGTCACATATTTCAGAAGATTTTAAAACTAGAATTAAGTGTATCCTTTCAAATATTAATGGGTACAAAGTATGAAAACCTAATTAACATAATTGTATTTCTTTAATATGTTTCTAAGACTTCTAGCCAACAGAACAATGGTAGGTTTTTAAATGTCTTTTAGCAAAAGAAAGTTTTTTAAAGATTCTACTTTTGTACTTTTTAAAATTATTTTTATTCTTTTTCCTTCCTGCTGTAGTATAATCTCATGCTCTATATATGATTATAAAATACTGTACCAAGCAAAAAATGCAGAAATTTAAGAGAAAAGTACTAGGTTTTACACTGTAATAATATAATCTTCTGGATAAAAGAATCTGGGTTTCTGGTTGAGAATGAAGTCATGTACAAATATTTAGCTCTAAAACTTGTGTCATGTTAACAATTTATTTGAAAAAAATGCAACTATTTTAATTGCAGACTGGTGTCAGCAGTTATAATAACAAGGCCTTAAAGCACTGAAAATAATTTCCTTTTTTTGTTGTTTCCTTTGTCCTCCCAATTATTCTAGATTGTTTTAGAGTATCTGTCTTCATGTTATACGTTATTACTTGACTACCAACAGTCTCTGTTTCAGAACTAATTTGCAAATGTCATACTAAAGCCTGGAGCATCCCCCAAACCTTTAACTATACAGCAATGTTGCTGAGTATGTAATGCTTAGCAGTTTTTTGCTACAATAGCTTTCCATTATGAAATAGTGATGTGGTGGATCAGGAATCCAAAAAGTAAATTTCAAGTGTAGGAAATATGAAGGACAATATTACTGAACTATTTATGTACTATGAAGGTATGCATCTAATGATAAAATCTGACTACTGAAACCATGTGATGATTGAGTCATTGGATATAGAGATATTGATTTGTTACTGATCTGAAAGCAACACCTTTGTTGGCTAGCCTTTATAATATTGGAATGCCTACTTGGTGTGCTCACTACTATTAGATAAAGTAATTATTAATCATTCGCTGCTGCAAATTATTCAAACTATAACAATGACTGGCTTATCAACATAGGTCCACTTGTACGATAAAAACACAAATACTATGGGAATATAGGTGACCAACCACTTACTGATTAGAATTTGGGACAACTTTAAAACATGAGAAATCCTTTCCTGGCACCATCATTGGGGTAAAAAGCAGTGGCTAGGTAGGTTAAAGACCTAGGAGAGAATCTACTACTATTTTCCTGTTGAGCCAATATACTCTTTAACTGATTCATATACACATAGATCAGTGCATCTCTCAACTCTCAGTAAAAAAGGTTCTTTTGACACTAGATTGTGAATAACACAGATTGATGATTGGTCAAGTTGCATAAAATAAGAAACTCTGGAATGTTCTGCCCTAAATGAGACAACAGGATCATACACCCCACTGACAATGATCAGGGCTCATAACAGGACAAAGTGCTGAAGGATTCTAAGAAAGAGAGATGTTGAATGACTACGATAAAATTGTTTCCAGATACAGCAAGTCAGTTGCACATATAAACTCACAGCAGTTGTGATCATATGTAGAAGAATATGCTACATTAAGGCAGCCAAATGTATAGTAATAACAATAAATGAAACTCTACTCCAAACTGCAAAGCTATTAGCAATTGATGAGTGTTGGGAGAGGGCAAGTCAATTCTCTTCAAGGATGTTGGACATGAAAGGTTACCCATGCTCTACTAGATGGTCCTAAATCATATACATTCAGTCAGCAATAAGTGTATTTGATGAGGGAGGAGTAAAATGCAGACCACATAAATTTGATATGGAAAAGTGGTAAAAGGGGTAGGAAAAGACTTTTAGAGAAGAGAATTGGGGTGTAGAATTCACCATATACAGGCTATGAAATACAAAAACAGTAAAAATTGTACTTGTGAGACAATAGCCAATTTCTTTTTTTCAAGCCAATAGAAAGTCTTTATTAGCTGGCCAGCAACTATACTGGGTGTTTGGATACCAGTGTAGCACCAAGCCTTTCTCAGGGTGAATTATTTTTTAATGTTTTTATTATTATTCAATTTATTTATTTATTTTTACACTCCATATTTTATTTCTCCCAATGCCCATCCACCCCCTGACTGTTCCACATCCTGTACCTCCTCCCCACTCACCTGTCTCCACATGGATGTCCCCACCCCTCAACCCACCTGACCTCTAAATTCCCTGGGGCTTCCAGTCTCTTGAGTGTTAGGTGAATTATCTCTGACTGAACAATATCTGATTTCTATGTTGTCTAATATTTAAAATGCATTAAAGTTAATTCACTTCCTAAAACTTTTAAAACAGAAGATTTTTCTGGGCAAGGGAGATATACTCATTTATATAAATTATATACCTCTCCTCTCATGAAGTCTACATTTAAGTTGAAGAGAAATAATAGTAAAAATAAAGGAATAAACTATGTAGCATAAATACAAGGGAAAGATAAGATGTGCCAAGCAATTTTTAAAAGGTGGACAAAGAAGATCTCAATAAAAAGTGTCACTCAAAGGAGGGCCCAAAGTAGGAAGTTTTGTGGTAGTAAGGGTGAATGATAACTTATCTATGGGGAAAGCATCCTATATAAAAGAACTAGGGCAAAACACTGATGTTGTAGAACATGTGCCATGTGACACAGAATGATTATACCCTAGTGTTGAATAAATACAAAGAAAATTTTAAGAGATAAAACTGATAGGCAATGGAGACCAACATCCTTGTAATTTTAACTCCAAGGATTTGGAACCTTATTATGAAACAGTTAATGGGCCATCATAAGCAAAATGAAGGAGGGTATTATACTTCAAATCACAAGGAATCATAATGGCTACAATATTGAGGAAAGAAATTTTTATAGCATGCTTTAGGGACTATTAAAGTAAAACAGATATAAGGTGAGAGGCATCAGAAAAGACTAAACAGGAATCCACACAAATATGGACACTTGTTTTATAATTTTGTTTTTTTTCTTGTGTTTGGTTTTGGTTTTGGTTTATAAAGTAGCTATAAATACGCACTGGAAAAGAATCATTTTCAACTAATGGTGCTGCTCAAACTGGATGTCTGCTTGTAGAGGAATGCAAATAGATCCATATGTATACTCTCCACAAAACTCCAGCACAAGTAGATCAAATACCTCAACATAAAACCAGATATACTGAATCTGATAGAAGATGAAGTGGGGAATAGCCTTGCATGTACTGGCACAGGACACAACTTCTTGAGCAGAGCACCAATAGCCAGACACATGGGTCAACAATTAATAAATAGGACCTCAGAAAACTGAAAAGCTTCTGTAAGATCAATCAGACAAAGAATAAGCTATTGGAATGGGAAAGATTCAGGACAGTGATGTAGGAAGAGAGTTCAGGAAGAGAGAGCTGGAATTGGAGGAGATTTGGAGAGTGGTGTGACAATGTAATGCAATGAAAATCTGGAGTCTATGAAGGTGAGGACTCTTAGTAATGGAGGTTACAAAGCCTGAATTGACCATATTTTCTAACCAAGAAAAGCTTTCAGAGGCGGGACTGGGTTCCATTACTTGGAGTTGATGGCTGCAGGGCTTCTATGGAGATCCCTTAACAACTGAGGCTAATGCTAGGACAGAAGGTCACCCTTGTAAAACTGACACATTGGCCCCATTGCAGAAGCCAAGATCCACAGAGCTCGATGAACATAGTTCACACTGCATGGAGAGTTCATCACTGTGTTCTATTATGTTTGACATGAGAAGGTACTCTGTATGCTATGGAAACAGAAAATTGGAAATGAACCCAGCCAAAAAATCTTGACCTATAATATGTCCTTCCTGCCAGATGTGCTGGGGCAAAGTGGAAGTGGCCAAACAATATTTGGTTTAATTTGTAGAATCCTATGCCCTACACTGTCTGGGTGCCGGAAACCAGAGATTGAATAACCCAGAGACCTAGGCTAGAACTATAGACTAGGGTAGAAATGTACCTAACAGGGGAATAAAGGCAATGAAATTAATTCCTAAGGATATTCTCCTATATTCCCAAATGTATGCTATATCCAGTTTTCATCAAAAAGGCTTCTTCCACCAGCATTTAGGAGTGGGTTCAGAGAACCATAGCCAGATATCATCAGAAAGAGAGTCTAAATTAAAGTTCACTACCAGGTCCTTCTTAGAAATTGGAGAACCCTGAGTAAGTTGGGGATGAAATATTGTATAAGTCAGTGGAGATGGAGGACATCAAGAGAACCTGGACCACATAATTCAGTGAGCAGAGTACATGTGGGCTCACAGAGACTGAAGTTATAAGGATAAGGGGGTTGCATGGGTTTGCACTAGATCCTTTGCATATATGTTTTGGCTGTTAGCTCAGTGTTTTGGAGGATCTCCTAACAATGGGATTAGGTGTGTATCTGACTCTTGCCTGCTCTTGCGACTCTCTTCCTATTTGAATTGCTTTGGCCAGTCTTTTATTTTTTCATTAGATATATTCTTTATTTACATTTCAAATGATTTTCCCTTTTCTGCCCCCCCCCCCGAAAGTCCCATAAGCCATTTCCTCTCCCTCTGTTCCCCAAACAAATGCTCCTGCTTCCCTATCTTGGTATTCCCCTACAGGACTGCATTGAGCCTTTTCAGGACCACGGGCCTCTCCTCACTTTGATGTCCAACAAAGCCATCCTTTGCTGCCTATGGAGCTGGAGCCATGGGTAACATCATGTATACTATCAGATTGATGTTTTGTTCTTGGGAGCTCTGGGAGTTCTCGGTGGATCTTATCTTGGTTCTTCCTATGGCACTACAGACCCCTTCAGTTCCTTGGGTCCTTTCTCTAGCTCCCCCATTGAGGACCCTGTGCTCAGTTCAATGGCTGGCTGAGAGTGTCCCCCTCTGTATTTGTCATGCACCAGCAGAGCCTCCCAGGAGACAACTATATCCGGCTCCAGGCAGCAAGTACTTGTGGGCGTTGATAATAGTGTCTGGGTTTTGTAACTGTATATGGATGGATCCCTAGGTGGGGTAGTCTCTGTGGGTCTTTCCCTCAGTCTCTGCTCCACACTTATAGGAGGACTTTTGCATTGTTTAATAGTATCTTGTTTTGTTCCTTTTGTATTGTTGTTTTTTTGGAGGCCTGCTCTTTTCTAAAGAGGAAACAGAGGGAGTGGATCTGTCAAAGGAATTAAAGGAGGAGAAACAGTTTTTGAGATGTATTGTATTAGAAAGGAAACTGTTTTCAATAAATGAATAAATAAATGAACAAACAATAAATAAATAAGTAAATAAATATGATAAAATAGTTAAATGTTGCATCTTTTCTCTAGGCAAACAACAGAATTAGCTGAATTTGTGACAAAATGTAGCAGAGAAATCAAGGAATTTGTTCAGGATTGAAATGCCTAGTCCAAACAGAAGTTTGAACAAACTAGATAGATGGATATATGTGACAAAAAGTTAAGCAAAGAGGATCAAATTAGTGACCAACCATTAAAAAGCATGGGCTTATATTAAGTTGTCAATGGAAAGCATATTATGGTATAATTCCCAATATAATGAATATCTACAGCCAAAGTACCCAAGAGCTCAATGATAAGGCCTTCTCCCTTAAGTGGGCTGCCAGGTTTTCCTCAACTCACATTAATGGTTTTAAAGTGATTCTGCATAAAAATGTGACTTTAAATAGAACACTGTATCATGAATAGTGACTTCAATTAGAATGTTTAAACATTATTTCCAGTGATGTATGTTGAATGAAATTATCTCAAAATATAATGGGATGCTATTACAAATGAAACCATCTAATATTGAAAATACTATCAGTAAGTGTTGGCAACTATAAGAATATTATGGGAATGTCAGAATTTGCAGATAAAAGTATAAAATTGCACTGATGCATGGGAGGACAGTGCATTTTTTTATAATTCTTTGTAAACTAAGGTAAAAATAGTGTTCTCTTCAGAGTTTCATGAGAAAGTTGAAAATGTATGCTTGTGCAGAAATCTGCCCTTTTACGGTTTTAATGCTTTTATTTATAATAGAAAAATCTTTGCCATCCATATATTCTTTTGTGGGTTAATGAATAACTGGTTGTATATACAGATAGTGTAATGTTATTGAATGTTAAAAAAAGATTGGGGTAATTAAACCATGACAGGATGCAAAGATGACCAAAATATGTACTACTAAGTGAAAGAAACCAATATGAATGGGCTACATAATATTTGATTCCAACTTTATGATATTATGGGAAAGAAAAACTATGGAGACTGTAAAATGAAGAGTGATTGCCAGGTTGGTGAGGTAGGAGTGTGATGCACAGACAAAACACTGAGGATTTTCTGTGTGTTACCTAAATATATAGATTGTATCCTCTATTTAAACACTTAATAAAACTGGTATTTCAGTATAAAGGTTTTAGTAATTTGTGAGAGGATAAGCAGAATTATCTGTACCTCTATTCAAGCTTACTATAAATTTTAAGTGCTCCAGAATATAGTCCTTTAAAATTAAGTTATATTTATCTTCATATGTACTAATACACAAAAACCTAATATTAAATATTCAATGAAATCCACTGACTTACTCCATCAATGAAAATCAATGTTATATTCATCTGATAAGTACTTTCATTAAAAATTAGAGTATTTCAGAGTTCATATATTCAGTAGATTATTCAACCAGTTGACAATTGACTTGCAAATATCAATAATTTAATTATATATAGGATATTCATGAAATAAAAGATATTCTGAGTTGATTTAGTTAAATATTGAATTAATCTCATTTAGAGTTAAAGATTATTTTCAATTTAATCTATCATGTTTATAGGACTTCAACTCACAAAGGAAATGATTTTAAGTGATTGTTTACATTTGACAAATGCATATTCTTTTAGTATATAAATTAATATGTATCATAAATAATATGAAAAGGGACTGAGAGTATACTTCATTTGATGAATTTCTTGCCTAGCATTCATGAAACCCTACACTTGGTCCCTAGAACCATGTAAACTGGGCATGGTAACATGTTTGTAATTTTAGCTGTTCAGTGAAGGAGGCAGGATGACCAGGGCCAACCTCAATTAGATGAGAACTTTACTTAACAAATAATAATAATATGGTCAAGCTCAATGAGTAAATCACATGCTATGAAAATAGGAGGATGTTTTCAAAACACAGACAAAGGTGGGCATGGTCATATGCATCTATAAAGCCAAAGTGCATAGGGTGAGGTACATAGAAGAGACAGAAGAACCCATGAATGCTTACAGGCCTGTCTACTTGGTGTACATGGTGTTAAAGAGCAAAAGTCCTTGATTCTATGTTAAAAGGTAAGAAGCAACATACACGTTTTCTGACCTCCAAATGACCACAATTGCATGTTCCCACACATAAGCACACAATAGCATGCAAATGCATGTACATATATCCTAATACAACAAAAATACACAAATAAAAATAATATTAAAAGAAGATGATTTTAGGAACCCTTTATGATATTTAATGGGAAACAGTTCCATTTCAACATGGCCTGTTTACTTTAGACAGAACATAGCCTATGTTTGCATGTGCATCAACTAACCTTTGTAAACCCAGAGGGAAATCATCTAATAAGTAAGACCCTACATTAATCCTTCTGCATGGAAACCGTATCTTTACACTTGGAGTGCCCTTATAACACTACAAATAACATATTTTGCTCCCAGTACAATCTTATATATCTTTGGAATTAAATTCAATAAAAGTTCTAAAAGGTTATGATATTTTACCTGTCATGTACACATCAGTAGAACATCTTTTCTGTCCTTTCTTGGCACTTGCTCTTAAAAATATCTCTCAAGATACAGTCAATCTTAAAAATGAAAACCAAAGCTTTTGTCAAGAATCCTGATATGAAAGTCAATAGTGAATGTTTCCAAACTTCACATGATAAGACAATGTCAATAAAAACTACATCTTCAGTTTCTCAAGATAGCAGCCTTTCAATAAAAGAACAGCACTTTTTTTTAACTTCAGACTATTTAAGCTACAATTTCAAGTACAAAAATATTTATTCACATACAATGTAAAGAGTCCATTAAAAAGGTATTTACAGAGACATTTTAAAATTGAAAATAGATTCTTATCTCTCACAATATATCCTCATTCTACTTTCCCCTCCCTCTACTCATCCCAGCTCCTCCCTTCTTTTCTTCCCCTCACTTCTGGAACTTCTCCCTTCCTGTCAGACCCAGTTTGCTTTTTGATTTGTTTTACTTTGTTTTGTTTTGAATTAAATGTTCTTACTCATGATATAGCGTGATAGAAATTGTAGAAATTTATTAACCAGATCATCCACAGGTCCTCTTATATCTTGGATTAATTTGCATAATACCACAGTAAGAAATGCCAGTGCCTTAAAGGAAGACATGTTTCTTATAAATTAACTTATATATGCTTCGCGGTTGGCTAATAGTTCATAGGAATAAGCAATCTCAAGTATTTCACCATCTTATCATGGAAGAGTTCCAAAATTAAAAAAAAAAAAAAAAAAAAAGCCTTTGCTTTTGGCTTTTCTGGTCTATAGAGATTTAATGTTAGAAAGGGTCCTCTGTTAATTTTACCATATTGTATTTGTTAAAGCCAGTTATAAGACTGGAGACTATTCATGAGATAAGCATGCATACTCAAACTCTGTAGGGAAAGAAAAAAATCACAAAGCAAATAAATGGGTATAGAATTAGTGGGAAGTAATTATTAGTAGTAAGGTTGGAGAAAGAGGTAAAGTTGTTAGGAGATGAAACTCCGAGATCCAAGCAGAGATGATCAATAGAAGAAGCAAGGAGACTAGTTAAGAGGCTATAGAAACAATCTAGAAGGTAATTCAAATCATTGATTTTCAAGTAGCAAATTCCCAGTACACATTGCTTGAAAGAAATGCCATTGAAATGTAAAAGCATGTGAAACTGAAAAACGGCATGCCTTACCAACATACTGTTCTGAATAACTTCTCTGATAATTTTCTAGTTTCCTTTCTTAACACCAAGATGTGACTAGTTTTGCATTTTTCCAAAAACCTTATGTGTACTAAAAAAATCAAGTAAAATTCGAATCACTAGCAATGTATTCAATTAGTTATAAATTTATATACTAGGCTTTTAAACCAAAATGGGAAGTAAAATTAAAGACACTGATATTGATTTTAGAAAATTCTAAGATTCATGTATCCCAAAAGACTTAAAATGAATAATGTACTTAATTACCAGTTTGGTTGCCAAATAAGTAAATACTGAAATAATGAGTGTGAACCAAAACTTTAACAACAAGCTTTAAAAAATAGTGGATTTATATATAGAACATTTACATATTGTTTACTTTATAGATTCATCTATCAGTCTCAGCACTTCAACTATTGGGAAACATGTCCCTGGCTAGAAAACAATTACTTTACATCTCCTTCCTTTATGTAGAAACAAACTTTCATAAATATTTTAAGACAAAACCAACCAAGTAAATGATATGTTAACTATTTCCCAGACATTGAAAATGGAACAGGATATAAGGATGATTTTTAAATTCCAGCCTTTTCTTTCTTTTTTATTATTTTATTTTATTTACTTACATTTCAGATTTTATCCCCTTTCCAGTTTCTCCTCTGCAAATCCCCTATCCCATACCCCCTTACCTTGCTTCTATGAAGGTGCTCCCCCACCCACCTACCTACTCCCTGCTTCACTGCCCCAGCATTTCTCTACACTGGGGCATCAAGCCATCATAGCAATAAGGGTCTCACCCTCTTATTGATGTCTGCTTTATTTCTAAATAAAAAGTTAGAATTGTTTTAGCTAGAAAAATAGCAAATAATACAATGATGTAACTTTGTTGCATTTGTTATATCTATATCTTGATTATTGCAATCTTTTCTGTTTGTCATGTAGAAAGAATCTTGAGTGGAGATTGTAAGCACAATGGAATACTGAAACAGAGCCATCTTTTGCCACAGCAAAAGAATTATTTCAAAGGTATAAAATTCCATACTCTTCTATGGAATGTTATTTCAGTGAACCACTTTTGATCCAAAAAACTAAGATTTTCCTTTTATTCTCAATTCATGGTACCAAGTTATTATCAAATGAATTATAATTTTAAAATAAGCAAAATAATCTGTGATTTTCATTGTTCAAAAAAAAAGCTGTGAGTCTCTTCAATATGCATGATTTCAAAGCAATTGTCTTAGGTGATATTTAAGGGGAAGGATCATGGGACAGTTGATGATTGTCTGCCATGTGATGTGTTATTTGAGGGTGCTATATTGAACCCCAGGAACTACATTCATTAAATAATTTTCCAAAGATGTTCCTAAGCTCTGGCAAGACCCATAGTAGAATAAAGAATTACCCAGTGCATATATTTACATATTTTCCAGGAAGTTATATTAGCTTTAATTTTTAAATTTATTTTTTACACGCTTAGGTGTTTTGCCTGCATCAATATCCCTACATTGTATCTGTAAAGTGCACACAGAGTTCACAAGAAGGAGTAATATCCTCTGGAATTGGAGTTTTGTGCTTGGAACTGAACCTATGCCTTCTTGAAGAGTGCTCCTAGGCATTGAACTAATGCTTAGCTCTAGCCCTAATGCTGTTAACTCTCAAGGATGCTACAAATTCTGCATAATGTATACTACTTTGAAATTAGTAATGTCCTTTCAGATGTCACAACAAAAGAAAAGGAGAACAACAACAACAACCAAAAAAAAAAATAAAACAAACAGTTTTAGGTGACATACTTCACTAATGTTCTAGGTTCCATTTTATACATCTTCAAAACCACTTATTAGACAATCACCATATGTTTTAAAGGTTGAGAACCCTTTATTACCATATGACTGTTTATTTCAGTGCCATTTTCCTGCTGTTTAATTCACAAAAGAAATACAGAATTTGGTAAGCAAAATGGTTTTCTCTATTTAAGAAACATGACATTCTCAGTATTGTCCTACACTATTAGACTATCAATATATATAGTTTTGCTTCTACTCTGCATAGTTGCACATTAAAATCTGCTCCTAATTATCTTTAAAATATGCCTGCATGCTTTATAAGCTTAAGAGTAGAATGCATAGGTATTAGTGACCAATTTAGTCAATCAGCTGCATTTTTGTTATGTAAATTATCTTCATCAGATATATATGATGAGAGAATACTTACAAAAATTCTCAGGCTCCAAGTCCTAAAAAGCCTTATAGAAAACATAATGAAAATAAATATATGTATAGTAATATTAAGTATTGTTTACTTAGGCACAATAACAACAGAAAAGGAAAATTTATCAAAGATTTATATCATTACTTTAAGCTTAAAATTATGAGTATTCCCTCATATTGACAAACACTGATATTATTTTCATATTATATTGAAACTAGTTTCCTTTGACATCCTCTATTATTGTTCACATCTTAATAGTCATCTCTTCTATATGTATATATGTTTAGCAAAAGATAAATTGCACAAAAATGAATATAAAACATTTTCATTGTGAATTAGGTTCAATGCTTATTATATTAAAGAAGTAAATTTTGATATATAGCCTAAGGTTTACTCTTAGTTCCAATCATAGCAAAATACGTCACATTCTATCTTATCATGGTCTTATTCTCAATGGTGACTTCATTGGAGAGTAATTTAAATACAGAAACTTAAGTATCCTGACAATTTCCAAAGAAGAAGTGAAGCTAAAGACATCAAACTCATAAACAGAAAATTAATGAAAACACATATAGTTTTATTAAATATAGTTTAACTATTTTCTGCATACAAAAATAAGTTTTATAGACATGATGTAGGCTGAAGTAACTTAAAAATAAGTCTAAAAATATTCTTGTTGTGGTGAATAGAGCTCGGTGGTTAAAAGCACTGGCTACTGTATTATAGGATATATTACATTCCCAGCAACCACATGGCTGCTCACAGCTGTTTACAAAGCAGATTCCAGAGGATGATGCCTTCTGCTGGCTTGCATAGATAGTGCACCCATATGGTGCATAAACACACATGCAGGCAGAACACCCGTAAAATAAAAATATAAAACATTTTTGCAGGTTCAAATTACTTGAAAGATCTTCATAAATTTACCAATGCAATTAACATATGTGGTTGAGCATACATATGCTAGTGTTATTTATATAACTGGGGGCTCTCTGAATAAGTCTGGACTTTCATTCAGTGTTTATGAAGGCATTTAAATAATAAATACATATTCGCTTGAAGCTAATGCATGTATATTCAAAATATTGGTTATATATGAATTAATTCCCTAGCCTTTAGAACATGAATGGTTATTTTAATTACTGGCACTGGGAATTGTCACTATAAAGTTATTATACAACATCAAAAGATGATGCTAGTTTTATTATTCATTTTTAATCATTTTACTAGAAAAAGCACTACCTTGGATCGTGGTCATCAAATCATATTTCATCAGACATTGAGACTCTGGTATATAGTGGACCAAATGTTCTGTCCTAAGAAGGCCATGTTCCTTTGAGTGTTCAGTATCATTAATTTGTTTATTTCTTATTTGGAGAATACTAACTCTTTTCAATTCCTCTTATTTCCAGCTGTCAAAATCTGATTTTTTATCTTTGTTCAACTTGCTCAAATACTGTGGCTCAAAGCTTTGGGTTTGTGTAGTGTTCTGGAAAGTGTACTGGATAGGGAATTGTAAGTCCTAATTTCAAGTACTTACTGTCAAAAAAAAAATACACTCCACTGCTTACCAGATATGCAAGCCCTCTGGGCTCTGTTTCTAGACCTATCAAATGAGAGTATAGGCTGGGTATTATTGGTATTGCTTATATTCTTAAGATATTTGGTTTTATTTTTCTTTATTTCAGCATAGAAGCTAATAGTTTTCATAGGTCAAATCTATTTCCAGCAAAGAAAACTCAACAATGAAAAAACTGGAAAAGTACCTAATCTAATTTTGATGACAACTAAACAATAGCAGTGAGAAAAAGATTTGCTGGTGGATATAAGGTGTATGAACTACAACAAAATGAAATGCAGAGCTTACCAGGAATAAATCTGAGTTTCTGAAGAATGAAAGTAGTATGTGTTATCAATATGTGAGGAACAGATGGACAGGGGTGTTAGTGATGGAGATAAAATAAATAATTCAGTGTTGTCATTGCGCTGGGATGGGCATATAGTAATAAAAGATTTTATAATAAAGTAAATAAAGTATCTATTTCATTATTGTGTTATGATTTTGTGCACACAAAAACAAAAACAAAGCCTTATCATCTAGACAGCCTATCTTGTATTCCACGGTAACAGACATAATATCACCTTGCTACCTAAGACGGGAAAGACAAAAAGAGAAATAATAGTTCTGATCTGTCCTTTGTCCTACCTATAACATTCTTTTTTTCTTTTTTTTCTTGATATATTTTTATTTACATTTCAAATGATTTCCCCTTTTCTGGGTCCCTACTCCCTGCAAGTCCCATAAGCCCTCTTCCCTCCCCCTGATCCTCCATCTACCCCTTCCCACTACCCTGTTCTGGAATTCCCCTATACTCTTGCACTGAGTCATTCCAGAACTAGGGGCCACTCCTCCATTCTTTTAGGACATCATTTAATATGTGGATTATGTCTTGGATATTCAAAGTTTCTAGGCTAATATCCACTTATCAGTGAGTGCATACCATGATTGATCTTTTGAGATTGGGTTACCTTACTTAGTATGATGTTCTCCAGATCCATCCATTTGTCTAAGAATTTCATGAATTCATTGTTTCTAATGGCTGAATAGTACTCCATTGTGTAAATATACCACATATTTTTTTATCCATTCGTCCGTTGAAGGACACCTGGGTTCTTTCCAGCTTCAGGCTACTACAAATAGGGCTGCCATGAACATAGTGGAGCATGTGTCCTTATTGCATGCTGAAGAATCCTCTGAATATATGCCCAGGAGTGGTATAACAGGGTCCTCAGGAAGTGACATGCCCAGTTTTCTGAGGAACTGCCATACTGATTTCCAAAGTGGTTGCACCATCTTGCAATCCCACCAGCAGTGGAGGAGTGTTCCTCATTCTCCACATCCTCGCCAGCAACTGCTGTTTCCTGAGTTTTTGATCTTAGCCATTCTGACTGGTGTGAGGTGAAATCTCAGGGTTGTTTTGATTTGCATTTGCCTAATGATTAATGATGTTGAACATTTCTTAAGGTGTTTCTCAGCCCTCCGAAGTTCTTCATGTGAAAAATCTTTGTTTAGTTCGGTACCCCACTTTTTAATGGGGTTATTTGGTTCTCTAGGTTCTACCTTCTTGAGTTCTCTGTATATATTAGATATTAGCCCTCTGTCAGATTTAGGGTTAGTAAAGATCCTTTCCCAATCTGTTGGTTGATATTTTGTCCTTTTGACAGTGTCCTTTCCCTTACAGAAACTTTGTATTTTATGAGGTCCCATTTGTCAATTCTTGATCTTAGAGCATAAGCTATTGGTGTTCGGTTGAGTAAATTTTCCCCTGTGCCCATGTCCTCAAGGGTCTTCCCCAGTTTCTTTTTTATTAGTTTCAGTGTGTCAAGTTTTATGTGGAGGTCCTTGATCCATTTGGAGTTGAGCTTAATACAAGGAGATAAGATTGGATCGATCCACATTCTTCTGCATGCTGACCTCCAATTGAACCAGCACCATTTGTTGAAAAGACTATCTATTTTCCACTGGATGCTTTCAGCTCCTTTGTCGAAGATCAAGTGACCATAGGTGTGTGGGATCATGTCTGGGTCTTCAATCCTATTCCATGGATCGGCTTGCCTGACATTGTACCAATGCCATGCAGTTTTTATCACTATTGCTCTGTAGTAAAGTTTGAGGTCTGGGATACTGAATCCCCTTGAAGTTCTTTTACTGTTGAGAATAGTTTTAGCTATCCTGGGTTTTTTGTTATTCCAGATGAATTTGAGCATTGCTCTTTCTAGCTCTATGAAGAACTGGGTTGAGATTTTGATGGAGATTGCATTGAATCTGTAGATTGCCTTTGGCAATATGGCCATTTTAACTATATTAATCCTGGCAATCCATGAGCATGGAAAATTTTTCCATTTTCTGAGATCTTATTCAATTTTCTTCTTCAGAGATCTGAAGTTCTTGTCATATAGGTCTTTCACTTGTTTGGTTAGAGTCACCCCACAATACTTTATGTTGTTTGTGGCTATTGTGAAGGGTGTCATTTCCCTAATTTCTTTCTCAGTCTGCTTATCCCTTGAGCATAGGATGGCTAATGATTTGCTTGAGTTGATTTTGTAGCCAGCCACTTTGCTGCAATTGTTTATCAGCTGTAAGAGTTCTCTAGTAGAGTTTTTTTTTGGGGGGGGGGTCACTTAAGTATACTATCATATCATCTGCAAATAGTGATAGTTTGACTTCTTCCTTTCCAATTTGTATCCCTTTGACCTCCTTATGTTGTCTAATTGCTCTAGCTAGGACTTCAAGAACTATATTAAAAAGATATGGAGAGAGAGGACAGCCTTGTCTAGTCCCTGATTTTAGTGGGATTGCTTCAAGTTTCTCTCCATTTAGTTTGATGTTGGCTACTGGTTTGCTGTATATTGCTTTTACTATGTTTAGATATGGGCTTTGAATTCCTGTCCTTTCCAAGACTTTTAGCATGAAAGGATGCTGAATGTTGTCAAATGCATTCTCAGCATCTAATGAAATGATCATGTGGTTTTTTTCTTTGAGTTTGTTTATGTAGTGGATTGCATTGATGGATTTCCTTATATTGAACCATCCCTGCATCCCTGGGATGAAGCCTACTTGATCCTGTTGGATGATTGTTTTGATATGTTCTTGGATTCGGTGGGCAAGAATTTTATTGAGTAATTTTGCATCAATATTCATAAGGGAAATTGGCCTGAAATTCTCTTTCTTAGTTGGATCTTTGTGTGGTTTTGGTATCAGCATAATTGTGGCTTCGTAGAAGGAGTTGGGTAGTGTCCCTTATGTTTCTATTTGGTGGAATAGTTTGAAGAGTATTGGTGTTAAGTCTTCTTTGAAGGTCTGAAAGAATTCTGCACTGAAACCATCTGGTCCTGTGCTTTTTTTTTTTTTTTTTTTTTTTTTTGGTCGGAAGGCTATCTATGACCCTTTCTATTTCTTTAGGGGTTATGGGACTGTTTACATGATCTATTTAGTCCTGATTTAATTTTGGTATTTGGTATCTGGCTAAGAAATTGTCCATTTCCTCCAGATTCTCCAGTTATGTTGAGTACAGACTTTTGTAGTAGGATCTGATGATTTTTTGAATTTCCTCAGTTTCTGTTGTAATATCTCCCTTTTCATTTCTAATTTTGTTAATTTGGATACTTTCTCTGTGCCCTTTGGTCAGTCTGGCTAAGGATTTATTTATCTTGTTGATTTTTTCAAAGAACCAGCTCCTGGTTTTGTTGATTCTTTGTATGGTTCTCTTGCTTTCTACTTGATTGATTTAATCTCTGAGTTTGATGATTTCCTGTCTTCTCCTCCTCCTGGGTGAATTAGCTTCTTCTTGTTCCAGGGCTTACAGTTGTTCTGTTAATCATCTAGTGTATGCGATTTCCTTCTTCAGAGATCTGAAGTTCTTGTCATATAGATCTTTCACTTGTTTGGTTAGAGTCACCCCAAGATACTTTATACTATTTGTAGCTATTGTGAAGGGGGTCATTTCCCTAATTTCTTTCTCAGTCTGCTTATCCTTTGAATATATAAAGGCTACTGATTTGCTTGCATTGATTTTGTAGCCAGCCACTTTGCTGAAGTTGTTTATCAGCTGTAGGAGTTCTCTAGTAGAGTTTTTTGGGTCACTTAAGTATATGAGTTTCCCTCGTTGTAATGGTGTTTTCCTCCTATTATCCTTTGTAGGGCTGGGTTTGTGGATAGATATTGGGTAAACTTGGTTTTGTCATGGAATATCTTAGTTTCTCCATTTATGGTGATTGAGAGTTTTGCTAGATATAGTAGTTTTGGCTAGGAATTTTGTTCTCTTAGAGTCTGCATGAGATCTGCCCAGGATCTTCTAGCCTTCATAGTCTCAGGTGAAAAGTCTGCTGTGATTCTGATAGGTCTTCCTTTATATGTTACTTGGCCTATTTCTCTTACTGCCTTTAATAATCTTTCCTTGTTTAGTACATTTTGTGTTTTGATTATTATGTGACAGGAAGTATTTCTGTTCTGGTCTAGTCTGTTTGGAGTTCTGTAGGCTTCTTTTATATTCATGGGCATCTCTCTCTTTATGTTAGGGAAGTTTTCTTCCATAATTTTGTTGAAGATATTTGCTGGCCCTTTAAGTTGTAAATCTTCACTCTTATCTATAACATTCTAATTAATTATTTCCACCATTTCTTCAGACTCCCATAATGTCATTTCAATATTTTTATAGAATTTTAGGTATGCATTTTTTCTTTGTCCAAAGAAAATCTACTTTGACAAGCAATGTTAAGTTTTCAGAATTAGAAATTGTCAGTTGCTTTTTACAACCCACCCTTAATAAAAGAGATCAAGGCAGGTTAAAAGAATGCAAAAATAATTGTAACTGTACCAAGATTCCTTTCTTACCACTAACCCAAGAAACCTGCAAATACAGCTTGTAAGCCTATTAAATAGCAAAGAGTGATAACTATGTGCTCTAATATATATATATATATATATAAATTAGCCACTCTACAATCAATCGAATTGAAATCAAAACAGAACTTCGACATTGTATATTCAAGCAATTTCAATTCGTCAATTAAAATGGTTTTTTTTTAAATAGCTATAATTTCCTTATTCTGTTAAACCTAGATCTTGTACCCACATTCCTGGCTCCATCATCCACAGTTTCCTCTTACATTTGTTGAATGAGCCAGCCACAGGCCAACTCTGTTATGGAAAGCAGTGTAAATCTTATACAGTTGTGATAATCACAAAGATCAAAGCACACAGCTTGTGCTATTGTAGATATAGCCTTAAATCTTTTAGAAGATTTATTTTTTCTTATCCTAATTGTGTTGCCTTCATTAAATATCACATTCTTTATTTTGTTATAAAAAATAAATGGAACATAATTTTTCTGCCTCATTTTAGTATTTGGTGCAGAATCCAGAAATACAGTTTTATTTTCTTTGTTTGTTTTTGTTTGTTTGTTTGTTTTCAAATAAGCCTACATAAGAGTAATACTTTTTCTATAGCCTTACAAGCTGAAAGATGGAATTACCTCACACATCCAACATTTCACTTTCATTTATTTATAATTGCTATTACTATGAATGTTATAAATGTCTCTGTGTTTTTATGTCTGTTACCATCTCTGTCTCAGTTTGTTTCTCTTTGTCTCTCTCTGTCTCTTCTTTGTCTTTCTCTGTCTCTTTGTCTCGGTTGCTCTGTGTATCTTTGCTTCTGTCTCTCACACACACACTACACACACACACACACACATACACAACAATTATATTATGTAAAACTGGGAAACACAAAGCATTTTATAACTCTCAAGCCCTTTGGCACACTTCCTGGAAGTCTCAGTAATGACTATAGTTACTCTTAATTGCCCTCAACATACTTACATGAATGCTACATTCAGTTGAATTATTTCCTGGATTCCCTCTAATTAATCTGATAGCAGCTGTTTTAAGGCTTGTGCTGATTAACAGTTGCACGACAGCTAAATGCCTAGTACAAGAAAAGCTATCTGAAGCTTACGCATGTTCATCCACATAATTTTGTCTTTAAGGCATCAACATTTTAAAGAGGAACTTCTATTTTTAGGAAAATATATTTGTTTAAATAACAAAATGGTCTCATCCTAACATATTGAAATATAATCTCACATATTTAATACCCAATAAACATTACAAAAAAATCAACATTATAAAAAAACTTTTATATGAAAATATTTTAAAGATTCAAAGAATGCAAATAAAGAGTTACTATAGTGTATATTTCTACATGTCTCTTTTTAGTTTTGTTTTACTATATGATTCAAAAACATATTTCAAAACAATATTTTAAAAACATTCCCAAACACATTACATTTCAAAACCTTATAATTCATGACTCAAGTAATGCAGTAAATAAATGACTGTTTTGAAGTAAAGAACCACTATGCAAATTTATGTGAAACCATACATACTTGTTGAAATTCCATTTCTTTTTTCCTGCAAAAAAAAAAATGCAATTTCATGGAATTCAACCTATATTCAACTAAAATCTATACTAAAATCAAAATAGAATTTAAAACATTTAGATTAGATTTCTTCTACTAGAAAAATCAGGTTTGATTCCTTTATAAAAGTCTTCAAATTATATAGCTTACTAAAGATATTGAGATTAGACTTCATATTCTGACAGTGTTGCCCTATAATGCTAGTTTTTAACCAATATTATTTGTTTACATCTGGGGATAAATATCCATACTTTTAGCATACTCAGTACACATCATTCATTGCTTGCATTGTACTATAACATTCATCCTAGAAAGCCATCTGAAATCCCTCAAAGGGAAGCTAACACTGCTTTCTTGAAAATTCCCTCCAAATAATAACTAACTTGCACACCACTCTCTGAGAAGTACAAGCTTTCACTATGGGGCTTTATTTTCATTATATGTCCTCTTTTAGGACTTATGGTCTCACTTTTCTTCACAGTAGTACATAATTATTAACAGTCCTAATAATATATCCCTTGTAAAGAAATTTACTCACATGGCCTTTTCTTCTATAAATGAAATATAAGAGTGAACGACTGACATGATTGCATTGAATTTTAAAAACTTTAAATTTAGCAGAATATGGACGACTTACAAGACTGCATAACATTTATTTTTATGGGTATGTCACTTTAGGATACTTAGAGTTCTTCACCAACCCTACATCCAACAGAGGGCTAATATCCAATATATACAAAGAACTCAAGAAGGTAGACTCCAGAGAGCCAAATAACCCTATTAAAAAATGGGGTACAGAGCTAAACAAAGTATTTTCACCTGAAGAATTTCGAATGGCTGAGAAGCACCTTAAGAAATCATTAATTATAAGGGAAATGCAAATCAAAACAACCCTGAGATTTCACCTCACACCAGTCAGAATGGGTAAGATTAAAAACTCAGGAGACAGCAGGTGTTGGTGAGGATGTGGAGAAAGAGGAACACTCCTGCAGTACTGGTGAGATTGCAAGATGGCACAACCACTCTGGAAATCAGTCTGTCAGTTCCTCAAAAAAATGGGCATGGCACTTCTGGAAGACCCCATTATACCATTCCTGGGCATATATCCAGAGGATTCCCCAGCATGCAATAAGGACACATGCTCCACTATGTTCATAGCAGCCCTATTTATAATAGCCAGAAGCTGGAAAGAACCCAGATGTCCCTCAGTAAAGGAATGGATACAGAAAATGTGTTATATTTAAACAATGGAATACTATCCAGCAATTAAAAACAATGAATTCATGAAATTTTTAGGGAAATGTTTGGAACTGGAAAATATCATCATAAGTGAGGTAATCCATCACAAAAGAATAAACATGGAATGCAGTCATTGATAAGTGTATATTAATTAGCCCAGAAGCTCTGAATATTCAAGACACAATTAACATATCAAATGATTCCCAAGATGAAGGAAGGAGAGGGCCCTGGTCCTGGAAAGGCTTGATACAGCAATGTAGGGGACTACTAGGGCAGAGAATTGGGAGGGGTGTGATTGGGTAATGGACAGAGGGAAGAGAGCTTATGAGACTGATGGGGAGGGGGGAACCGGTAAAGGGGAAAGCATTCAGAATGTAAACAAAGAACATAGGAAAATTAAAAAAAGAATTAATTGAGTGCTATAGAAGAAATAAGAACATAACTAGATTAGAGGTGTTGCTCTCTGTTTGAGTACTTGTTAAGCATGATCAAATCCTTGAGCCTGATCTCTAGTACTTCCAAAAACAAATAAGTGAATGGATAAATGAATATATAAATGAAGAAATGAACAATCAACAAATCTATACAGATACATGAGAACACAGTTTAACTTTGGCTGGACTGGCAAAGAATAATACAAATATATTGAATAAGATATGAGTTACACATACATGTTCATTTTAAAAAAAAAACTTCCCTAACTTAAAGAGAGAGATGCCTATGAATATACAAGAAGCCTACAGAACTCCAAACAGACTGGACCTGAGGAGAAATACCTCTTGCAACATAATAATTAAAACCCCAAATGCACTAAACAAAGAAAGAATATTAAAGGCAGTAAGAGAAAAAGGCCAAGTAACATATAAAGAAAGACCTATCAGAATCACACCAGACTTCTCACCAGTGACCATGAAAGCTAGAAGATCCTGGGCAGATCTCTTGCAGACTCTAAGAGAACACAAATGTCAGCCAAAACTACTATACCCAGCAAAACTCTCAATCACCATAGATGGAGAAACCAAGATATACCATGACAAATCCAAGTTTACACAATATCTTTCCACAAACCCAGCTCTGCAAAGAAAAATAGGAGGAAAACACCAATACAAGGAGGGAAACCACACCCTGGAAAAAGCAAGATAGTATCCTTCCTTCATCAAACCGAAAAGAAGATAACCACTCAAATATAAAAATAACATTGAAATTGACAGGGGATTTCACCTTACACCAGTCAGAATGGCTAAGATTAAAAATTCAGGAGACAGCAGGTGTTGGAGAGGGTATGGAGAAAGAGAAACACTCCTCCACTGCTGGTGGGGTTGCAAATTGGTACAACCACTCTGGAAATCAGTCTGGCGGTTCCTCTGAAAACTGGCACCTCACTTCCATAAGATCCTGCTATACCACTCCTGGGCATATACCCAGAGGATTCCCCACCATGTAATAAGGATACATGCTCTACTATGTTCATAGCAGCCCTATTTATAATTGCCAGATGCTGGAAAGAACCCAGGTATCCCTCAACAGAAGAGTGGATGCAAAAAAGGTGGTACATATACACAATGAAGTACTATTCAGCCATTAGAAACAATGAATTCATGAAATTCTTAGGCAAATGGATGGAGCTAGAGAACGTCATACTAAGTAAGGTAACCCAGACTCAAAAGGTGAATCATGGTATGCACTCACTAATAAGTGGATATTAACCTAGAAAACTGGATTACCCAAAACATAATCCACACATCAAATGAGGTACAAGAAGAAAGGAGGAGTGACCCCTTGCTCTGGAAAGATTCAGTGAAGCAGTATTCGGCAAAACCAGAATGGGGAAGTGGGAAGGGGTAGGTGGGAGGACAGGGGGAGAGAAGGGGGCTTATGGGACTTTCGGGGAGTGGGGGGCTAGAAAATGGGATATCATTTGAAATGTAAATAAAAAATATATCGAATAAAAAAAATTAAAAAAAATTCCTTAATATCTCTTAATATCAATGGACTCAATTCCCCAATAAAAAGACATAGACTAACAGACTGGATAAGGAAAAGGACCCTACATTTTGCTGCATACAGGAAACACACCTAAATGTCAAAGACAAAACCTACCTTAGAGTAAACGGCTGAAAGACAATTTTACAAGCCAATGGTCTCCCGAAACGAGCCGGAGTAGCCATTCTAATAACAGATAAAATTGACTTTCCATCTAAAGTCATCAAAAGAGACACTGAGGGACACTTCTTGCTGGTCAAAGGAAAAATCCACCAAGAAGAACTTTCAAATCTGAACAGCTATGCACCAAATGCAAAGGCACCCTCATTCGTAAAAGAAACTTTACTAAAGCTCAAAGCACACATTGCACCTAACACAATAATTGTGGGTGACTTCAACACTGCACTTTCCTCAATGGACCGATCAGGAAAACAGAAACTAAACAGGGACACAGTAACACTAATTGAAGCTTTGGACCAACTAGATTTGACTGATATTTATAGAACATTTCACCCTAAAGCAAAAGAATATACCTTTTTATTAGCACGTCATGGTACCTTCTCCAAAATCGACCATATAATTGGTCACAAGACAGACCTCAACAAATACAAGAAGATCGAACTAATCCCATGCCTCCTATCAGATCACTATGGTGTAAGAGTGGTTTTTAATAGCAACAAAAACAACAGAAAGCCCACATACACATGGAGGCTGAACAATACTCTACTCAATGACACCTTGGCCAAAGAAGAAATAAAGAAAGAAATCAGAGACTTTTTAGAATTTAATGAAAATGAAGGCACAACATAATCAAATCTTTGGGACACAATGAAAGCAGTGCTAAGAGGAAAACTCATAGCCCTGAGTGCCTCCAAAAAGAAAATGGAGAGAGCATACACTAGCAGCTTAACTACACACCTGAAAGCCCTGGAACAAAAAGAAGCCAATTCCCCAGGGAGGAGTAGAAGACAGGAAATCATCAAAATCAGGGCTGAAATTAATCAAGTGGAAACAAAGAGAACCATTCAAAGAATCAAAGAATCCAGGAGCTGGTTCTTTGAGAAAATCAACAAGATAGATAAACCCTTAGCCAGATTGATCAAAGGGCACAGAGAAAGTATCCAAATTAACAAAATTAGAAATGAGAAGGGAGATATAACAACAGAAACTGAGGAAATTCAAAAAATCATCAGATCCTACTACAAAAGCCTGTACTCAACACAACTGGAGAATCTGGAGGAAATGGACAATTTCCTTGATAGGTACCAAATACCAAAATTAAATCAGGACTAAATAGATCATCTAAACAGTCCCATAACCCCTAAAGAAATAGAAGGGGTCATAGAAAATCTTCCAACAAAAAAAGCACAGGACCAGATGGTTTCAGTGCAGAATTCTATCAGACCTTCAAACAAGACCTAACACCAATATTCTTCAAACTATTCCACAAAATAGAAACAGAAGGAACACTATCCAATTCCTTCTACGAAGCCACAATTACACTGATACCAAAACCACACAAAGATCCAACAAAGAAAGAGAACTTCAGAACAATTTCCCTTATGAATATCGAGGCAAAAATACTCAATAAAATTCTTACCAACCGAATCCAAGAGCACTTCAAAACGATCATCCACCATGATCAACTAGGCTTTATCCCAGGGATGGAGGGTTGGTTCAATATACAGAAATCCATCAATGCAATCCACTACATAAGCAAACTCAAAGAAAAAAACCACATGATCATTTCATTGGATGCTGAAAAAGCATTTGACAAAATTCAGCATCCTTTCATGCTTAAAGTCTTGGAAAGAACAGGAATTCAAGGCCCATACTTAAGCATAGTAAAAGCAATATACGGCAAACCAGTAGCCATCATCAAACTAAATGGAGAGAAACTTGAAGCAATCCCACTAAAATCAGGCACTAGACAGGGCTGCCCCCTTTCTCCTTATCTTTTCAATATTGTACTTGAGGTACTAGCTCAGGCAATTAGACAACATAAGGAGGTCAAAGGGATACAAATTGCAAAGGAAGAAGTCAAACTATCATTATTTGTGGATGATATGATAGTCTACCTAAGTGACCCAAAAAACTCCACTAGAGAACTCCTACAGGTGATAAACTACTTCAGCAAAGTGGCAGGTTATAAAATCAACTCAAGCAAATCAGTAGCCTTCCTATACTCAAAGGATAAGCAGGCTGAGAAAGAAATTAGGGAAATGACACCCTTCACAATAGCCACAAACAGCATAACGTAACTTGGGGTGACTCTTACCAAACATGTGAAAGATCTGTATGACAAGAACTTCAAGACTATGAAGAAGGAAATGGAAGAAGACCTCAAAAATGGAAAAACCTCCCATGCTCACGGATCGGCAGGATTAATATAGTTAAAATGGCCATTTTGCCAAAAGCAATATACAGATTCAACGCAATACCCATCAAAATCCCAATTCAATTCATCACAGAGTTAGAAAGAGCAATCCTCAAATTCATCTGGAATAACAAAAAACCCAGGATACCTAAAACTATTCTCAACAATAAAAGAAACTCTGGGGGTATCAGTATCCCTGACCTCAAGCAATACGACAGAGCAATAGTGTTAAAAAACTGCATAATATTTGTACAGTGACAGGCAGGCAGATCAATGGAACAGGATTGAAGATCCAGAAATGAACCCACACCCCTATGGCCACTTGATCCTTGACAAAGGGGTGGAAAACATCCAATGGAAAAAAGATAGCCTTTTCAACAAATGGTGCTGGTTCAACTGGAGGTCAGCATATAGAAGAATGCGAATTGATCCATCCTTGTCTCCTTGTACTAAGCTCAACTCCAAATGGATCAAGGACCTCCACATAAAGCCAGACACTCTGAAGCTAATAGAAAAGAAACCTTGAGGACATCGGAACAGGGGAAAAGTTCCTGAACAGAACACCAATAGGTTATGCTCTAAGATCAAGAATTGACAAATGGGACCTCATAAATTTACAAAGTTTCTGTAAGGCAAAGGACACCATCAAAGGGGCAAATCGGCAACCAATAAATTGGGGAAAGATCTTCACCAACCCTATATCAGATAGAGGGCTAATATCCAATATATATAAAGAACTCAAGAAGATAGACTACAGAAAACCAAATAACCCTATTTAAAAAATGGAGTACAGAGTTAAACAAAGAATTTTCACCTGAAGAACTTCAGATGGCGGAGAAGCATCTTACAAAATGCTCACCTTCATTAGTCATTAGGGAAATGCAAATCAAAACAACCCTGAGATTTCACCTTACACCAGTCAGAATGGCTAAGATTAAAAATTCAAGAGACAGCAGATGTTGGCAATGATGTGGAGAAAGAGGAACACTCCTCCACTGCTGGTGGGTTTGAAAATTGGTACAACAACTTTGGAAATCAGTCTGGCGGTTCCTCAGAAAACTGGGCACCTCACTGCCAGAAGATTCTGCTATACCACTCCTGGGCATATACCCGGAAGATTCCCCAGAATGTAATAAGGATACATGTTCTATTATATTCATAGCAGCCCTATTTATAATTGCCAGATGCTGGAAAGAACCCAGGTATCCCTCAACAGAGGAATGGATACAAAAAAATGCGGTATATCTACACAATGGAGTACTATTCAGCCATTAGAAACAATGAATTCATGAAATTCTTAGGAAAATGGATGGAGCTAGAGAACATCATACTAAGTGAGGTAACCCAGACTCAAAAGCTGAATCATGGTATGCACTCACTAATAAGTAGATATTAACCTAGAAAACTGGAATACCAAAAACATAATCCACACATCAAATGAGGTACAAGAAGAACGGAGGAGTGGCCCCTTGTTCTAGAAAGACTCAGTGAAGCAGTATAGGGCAAAATCAGAACGGGGAAGTGGGAAGGGTTGGCTGGGAAAACAGAGGGAGGGAAGGGGGCTGATGGGACTTTTGGGGAGTGGGGGTCTAGAAAAGGGGAAATCATTTCAAATGTAAATAAAAAATTATCGGATAAAAAAATAAACAACCCCCCCCCCAAAAACCCTATCCCCTAATAGGTAGAAAATTTTCAATATAGTAATAAATGATCATTGCATAACATATCTTCTATAAATGCCTTATTAAATATTAAGTAGTATTTTATTTTATTTCATAAGTTTCTAAGTCATTTCTGTTATGTAATATTACCAATAGGTTTTATTTATTTTCTTTTTTTATTGTGTATCTTCTTCATTTACATTGCCAAAGGTAAAACCTTTCCCAATTTCCCCTTCCCAAAATCCCCCCTCCCCAATGATTCCCTACCCCTCCTCCCACCCCCTGCCTCCATGTATATGCTCTTCTACCCTATACAGTCCCATCTCCCCCCCCCCAGCTTCCCCCCATCTGTTTCCCTTTGTTGTGGCCTCTATTGTGCCTCTACCTGACCAAAGACCACTCCTCCCACTGATGCCAAAAAAGGCATTCCTTTGCCAAATTTTTGGCTGGAACCATGTATACCCCTTGGTTGATGGTTCAGTCCATGGGAGTCTTGGGATGTCTGGGTGTCTGAAGTCATTGTTCTTCCCATGGGGCTATAAACCCCTTCAGCTCCACTGGACCACCTCCATATCCTACATTGGGGACCCCAAGCTCAGTCCAATAGTTGGTTGCTAGTTTCTGCCTCTGAATTTGTAAGGCTCTGGCAGGGCCCCTCTGGAAACAGCCACGGCATGCTCCTTTGGTACATGCTTCTTTTCATAGTGTTGGGGTTTGATGACTATTTATAGGATGAATCCCCAGGTAGGGCAATCACTGGGTGGCCTTTACTTCAGACTCTGCTCCACACATTGCCTCCCTTGTTGCTCCTGTGAGAATTTTGTTCCCTTTCTCTTTCCTTAGTTCTATAGTGCATTTCAGAGAAGTAAAATGGCATTTATGCCTGCTTATCTTCTATGAATTATACTGTATGATTTATATAAATTCTAAGGAAGATAGTTAAATCTAAAAGTATTAAAACTTATGCACACTGTGAAAACCCCAATTAAATCATAATATGCAATAATAGAGAATCTTGTAATTATAACAAGTTGGTATTGATCTGGAGACATACACTATAAGTTTTCTTGAATATGAATAAAAAATAAGCCATTATTCGGTTGTAAATTAGTTTTAGGTTTCTGAAATAGAATTAGGAAAAAACCTAATTCATGTCGTTTTCCAAATAGGGTAACCTATTACAGTTTACTGTCATAAAGCTATATACTTTTCAAAATATTTAGTAATTTAGTTTGATTTTCCTCAAGTTCAGATAAACTTGGAAGAAATTTTAAGATCATCTATTTCTAGTTTATTTTGTTGAATGACAACAGATGTTTAATTTTGGAAAGAAATGGTTTTCATGGCCAATGAATAATTATCTTAAAAGAATTCCAAAAGAACACTTAGAGAAAAACCAAATTCACGTGTTAAAAAAGTATTGACAAATGGGACCTCATAAAATTACAAAGTTTCTGTAAAGCAAAGGACACCATCAAAAGGAAAAATCGGCAACCATCAAATTGGGAAAAGATCTTTACCAACCCTACATCAGATAGAGGGCTAATATCCAATATATACAAAGAACTCAAGAAATTAGACCCCAGAAAACCAAATAACCCTATTAAAAAATGGAGTACAGAGTTAAATAAAGAATTCTCACGTGAAGAACTTCAGATGGCAGATAAGCATCTTAAAAAATGCTGAACTTCATTAGTCATCAGGGAAATGCAAATCAAAACAACCCTGAGATTTCACCTTACACCAGTCAGAATGGCTAAGATGAAAAATTCAGGAGACAGCAGGTGTTGGTGAAGATGTGGAGAAAGAGGAACACTCTTCCACTGCTGGTGGGGTTGCAAATTGGTACAACCATTCTGGAAATCAGTCTGGCGGTTCCTCAGAAAACTGGGCAAATCACTTCTGAAAGATCCTGCTATACCACTCCTGGGCATATACACAGAGGATTCCCCAGCATGTAATAAGGATACATGCCCCACTAAGTTTTTAGCAGCCCTATTTATAATAGCCAGAAGCTGGAAAGAACCCAGATGTCCTTCAACAGAAGAATGGATGCAAAAAATGTGGTATATCTACACAATGGAGTACTATTCAGCCATTAGAAACACTGAATTCTTGAAATTCTTAGGCTAATGGATGGAGCTGGAGAACATCATATTAAGTGAGGTAACCCAGTCTCAAAAGATTAATCATGGTATGCACTCACTAATAAGTGGATATTAGCCTGGAAAACTGGAATACCCAAAATATAATCCATACATCAAATGAGGTACAAGAAGAATGGAGGAGTGGCCCCTGGTTCTGGAAAGACTCAGTGAAGCAGTACAAGGCAAAACCAGAGCAGGGAAGTGGGAAGGGGTGGGTGGGAAAACAGGGGAAGAGAAGGGGGCTTATGGGACTTTCGGGGAGTGGGGGGCTAGAAAAGGGGAAATCATTTGAAATGTAAATAAAAATATACTGAATAAAAAAAAAAGAAGCAGGGGGAGGGAGGATGGGATAGAGGGTTTCTGGGAGGTGGGAAACCAAGAAAGGGGACAACATTTAAAATGTATATAAGGAAAATATCCAATAAAACATAAAAAAATTTTAAAAAGTATTGAATAGAAGAACATCAGAAAGTGAGGTCTTTCAATAATTACATCCTAAATTTTCAGTAGGTCAAATATATACTGAAGCTTAGGAATTATGAAGTTTAGGAATGATGTAAAGGTTTTTGGAAAAGCTATACATACATTTATAATAAAATTACCAAATGAGAAAGTATCTATATAAAAGGATACAGACTCGTTTGAGTATATGTTCAAGAATGGGACAGATGGTTTGACTGGCAGATCTATTTCTAGCTTTGGGCGGAGCCTCTACAATGGTTTCTATAGTGACTATACCAGTTGGCACTGCCATCAACAATGAATAAGTATGTATTTATTTTCATCTTAGCTTTTCAGTAACAGTTGAAATGAAATCTTAAAGTAGTTTTAATTTCATTCCTCTAATAACTAATAAAATGCACATTTTCAAATGTATTTCTCTTAGAGTTTGATAACTCTATTTCCATGTTCAAACTTTTAATTGACGTATTTGTTTTCTTAATTTTAAGTTCTTTGTGGTTTTTGTATTATCTAGATAATAAACTTCTGTAAGATAAATGGTTGGTAGTTTCTTTTTTCCTATTGTGCAGTCTTCCTCGTCATTGTTACAATGGTGTTTACTGTACAGAAGCTTTGTGGTATTATGAAGTATCACCTTTGATCAATTGTTGCATGTAATCCCTAAACTACTAAGATAATGTTCAGAAAGATGTTGTGTGTACCTATAAGTGCACCCATATTCTGCTCTCTCTCTCTCTCTCTCTCTCTCTCTCTCTCTCTCTCTCTCTCTCTCTTTTCTATCTTATTAAGGAAATCAAGTATTATGTTAAAGCCTTTAAACCATTTGGAGTTGAGTTCTATACAGAATGTAGTTTCATTCTTTCACGCATTCCAGTCTAACAAGTACTGTTTGATGGATAGTCTGTCTATTCTATAATGTTTGTTGTTGGCAATTTTTAAAAACATAATGTGGCTGAGGAGTGTGGGATTTTTTGCATGTCATCAGTCTCATTCCATTGATCAATATGTCTATTTTTATGCCAGTGCCACGCTGGCTTTACTAAAGTTCTGTAGTATAACTTTAAATATGGGATGGAGATACCTCTCAAATTATATATGGGGGTGAAAAGTAATTATCATTCTGACCCAGTTGTAAGTCATGCCAACTAGAGTAATGACCACATTGACAAGATATGCATGCTAGTGCAATGAATATTTTGTTGCAGTTAAACACATGTTAGTCGGAATCAGGGCATGTTAACAAAAAGGAACCTGCATCTGGTAATTTCTTTTAAGAAAGGCACCTGTGGTTAGATTTTAAAGTTATTAGTTTGATAAATGGACATATATTTTTTAAACTGTCAAATACTTATCAGTATATTCATAGATTTTCAGCTGCAGAGAAGCTCTTTTTGTTCTAGATGGTTAATAAAACAACTGGTCAAGGTACAGAGCATTAGAAACTGGAATGACCAGGCTTCAATGAGACATTTGTATGATAGTCCTCTTTCCCAGGGTTCAGTAATTATTGCCAAAGCATTGGGAAAATTAGAAGATCCAATATGAAGTGGAAGCTTGAAACAAAATAGACTTTTCCAGATACAGACTTGCACAAGTTCAAATCAGACAATATCCAAGCATTGTATGAAGTTATTAAAGAATTATGAACAAAATTTTTTTAATTGTCAAATAACATATTTTAACTTAAATGAGAATATGGTAAAGAAAAATGTAACATGAAGCTCTAAAAATACATGACTCAGAAACAAAAGACCACTTGAAAAAAATCTCAAAATCAAAGTTTTAGTAACTTTGAAGAGTAAGCAAAACTACCCAAATCCCATATTTCAACACAAAGAACTGAGACTGTATATATATATATTCACATTTGGAGTTTCACAAGTATCTATTTTCTTTCTGCTATATTTGGGACAATAGTGAAAGGAAGCTTATCTATAATACTAGTACGATGCAACTACCCTTTATGCCATCATAATATAATATCTAGAGGAAAATCTTTGATAGAGGTGGTAGAGAATTTCAGACTTAACTGATATTTCCAGTGATAAGTTGGCTCCATGATGCCATTGCTCTGTCCTGGTATACTATGTTTTAATTTATTTTGATTCATCTAATCTATATCACCAAATCATTTGTTAAGTAACAATGATTTTTAAAACTCTTTCTTTCCTTGTAGAAAAGGAATGCCAAAGTCTATAAAATAATTGTTTAATTTGAAAGAAAATTCAAATTCATAGTAGGTCTAGGAAACTCAAAATTATTTATCTCAAATTAATTATTACTATGCATTAATAAAGAATAATGAATGTCTCGTATTTTGCTTAATGTACATTTTAACACATTTTGCTATATATATGTACATATACAAAAATGATTAATGTTTAAATATTTTTAAGTCAAAATCACATGTTTTGTGAAATTTCTTTCTTAAATTATTACCAGTGATTATTTCTTATAGAAAATACACTTGAGTTTTAATAAATAAATACATTTCATCTAATCAAACATGAAATATAAGTAAAATGCTCTTACAAGATAATTTTGCAGATATAGAACCCTCATTGAATTTGTTCAGTCAATAGAAATCTTCTTTGAACATATCCATAGATTTTTCTTTACATATTTTATGAGTACAGAGATATATTTAGTGTTTATTCTTATGCCTTTATAGGAGACTACTGGTATAAAGTAATGACTAAAGAACTGATTATTTCAAAAATGTCTTTAAATTAAAACTACAAAAGAATATATATTTCAAACTAATTTAATTATCTTATAAATAGATTATACCAACATGCAGTCATAGCCAAAAACAGAAATTTTGACAGGGATTTATTTTCATAGCTGAATCAAATCATATTCCATCAATTGTCTCACAATTATATCATTGTATTGATAAATTAAAGTGTCAGTATAAATATAAATTCAAGTATCATGTATCCTAACTTTGTCATTCACTCCAAAGACTTTCAAGTTTATATAATATTTTAATAATCAATTACAAAAATGCTAGGATTTATCAGAAGCTCGTAAAGCCATATCCAAAAGTCAAATTACTTTAGTAGTTATTCTATACTGTCAAAAACCAAAAATATTTTCCAAGTATACTTTTACAACATTTGAAGACTTATTTAATTATAGTGTACAATCATATCCTCAAATATGAACTTTCTCTAGCTTGTAGTATATGTTTTACAGTGAAATGGAAACAATGGAGGCATTAGAGAAAGGACTGAAGGAGCTAAAGGAGTTTGCAACCTGATGGGAACAACAACCAACCAGAGATCCCAGGGACTAAGCCACCAACCAAAGAATGCTCATGGAGCAACCCATGGCTCCAGGTGCACATGTAGCAGAGGATGGCGTTGTCAATGGCAACAATGGACGAGGAGAGAACCTTTGTCCTGTGAAGGCTTGATGCCGCAGTGTAGGGAAATGCCAGGACAGGAAGGTGGGAGTGGGTGGGTACGGGAACACCCTCATAGAAGCAGTGGGAGCAGGGATGGGATTGGGGTTTCCAGAGGAGAAGGGAGAAACTGGGAAATAGGATAACATTAGAAATGTAAATAAAGAAAATATCCAATTAAAAAAAAGTAACCATGGAAAGATATTCAGAAAGAAGGAGTAATTTATTTCTAAAAAAACTGGACTCAAACTATGATCACTATGATATCAACCACAATATATCAACCATAATCAATATTTCATATATAAATTGTAAAGTCAGTACTCTTACTCCATTTTTTTCATTGACTATGCATGACCAGAATGTGTTTTCAGGCCACTACATTATGACACTGTATGAATCCTCTTGTATTTCATGGGTTACATTTTTCCTGATAAATATTAAATAACACATTTAAAGTAATGATTTTAGCAACTATAAAATTAGCATTGGTTATACAGAAGATTTTGTTTAATACATTTAAGGAGTTAGATCCCATCAAATACCAGATTCTTTCCAGAGGTTTCACATATATATGCATGACTAGAGTTAAGCTATTGTAGAGTTGAAAAGTTCAAATAGAATGTATCTCCTGGGAAGCTTTTAGAAAATACTCACATTGGCACACACAAGCCTGATGAATTGCATCAGAACCTCTAAACTTACGAACCCATGGTAGAAGAAGAAACCTAACATTAAAATAAAATCTCTCTTCTGGCCTTCATATGCATGTCATGGCATGCTTGTACTAATGTCTATGATCAGATGCACATATGATTCCTCACACAAAATTACAAATCCTAGAAAATTTGAAATCTTTGAGTTGGAAACATTATCCTGGACAATCCTTATTTGTCAATTTTGAATATAAGCGTTATGTCAGTAAGTAGGAAAATCAGTGAGTATAGGAGATACACTGAGAAAAGCAAAATTTGGAGAAAAGCACTTTGAATAAATAGGCAAAAGGCCTTAAGGCATGGAACACAGATAGTCTTAACTGCCAAAAACAATGCAAGGAAATTCTTCTCTCTTATTAATGATTTTGAAAGGGATATAACTCTGCTAACTTGCTGAATTTAACATATATGAATCAATTTTGACTTCTGTGATCCAGAAATGTAAGCTGATAAAAATTGTATTATTCCAAGTTACTAAGTTTTGATCATTTGTTTGGGAAAATCTCTTCTGGAATATCCACACTTATTCACTGGAGCAGGAAAAAAAAGAATTAGAGCCAGAAAAAGTGGGGGGATAAAAGAGTCAAACCAGAAGGTAAATCTGATGCTTTGGTTACATAGCAGATATAAAAAATGGAAACCTGAGAAAGGGGAGAGAGGGAGAGAGAGAGACAGAGAGAGAGAGAGAGAGAGAGAGACAGAGAGAGAGAGAGAGACAGAGACAGAGACAGAGAGAGAGACAGAGAGAGAGACAGAGAGAGAGACAGAGAGACAGAGAGAGACAGCGACAGAGACAGAGAGACTAAGGCAGAGACAGACAGACAGCGACAGACAGACAGAGAGATAGACAGAGACAGAGACAGAGAAACAGAGGGACAGAGACAAAGATAACATTGAGTGCTGAGTAAATTAATATACATAGTCTTTAACAGGCTACCATCAAATTTCAAATGAACAATAACAGACAACCATTTTATGATCTACAACACTTGTGTCATTTTCAAAAACAAACATAAGATATGAGACTGAGGGAAAGGGAAATGTCTCAGTAGGTAACATTTTGCCACAAATATGTATACCTGATTTTTGTATCTCCCACACACATAAAAAGCATGTCATGGTAACCTCTGCCTGTAATTCTAGAACTGGGAAATAGAGACAAAGGGATCCAGAGGGCCTTGCCTAGCCAGCAATTGTCTCTAGGTTCAGAAAGTGACCCTGTCTCAAGAAATAAGGTGGGAAGCAATAATAAAGAAGGCACTGGATATTGATATTTGACCTGGACATGAACACATAAAAATGCAAAAAATTTGAGTATATCACACATACAAATACTGACTAAATAAATATAAGACTGTGTCAGCAACAAATCCTCGTAAATAGCTTTTTAACTGAGCTCTGGAAACTGAAATGTCACTATTGAGAAAGATTATGGAAATGCTATTAAAAGTCAAGGAACTCTCAAAAGGCTTTCCAAGATATATTTAAGGAGGAAATGCACAATGAAAATTAGAAAATCTCTTTAAAATCTCTTGATCACTTTTTCCAGTAGTGAATGTGAGCTGCTGGGAAACTCACAGGATAAAAGGACAATCTTATACAGAGCTGGCAAGAGTACAAGCTCTGAGTGTATGGTTGATCTGGCTGTAAGTCAAATATATACCATTGCCATAGGAGCAGGAGTTAATGGAACTGGTATAGCACCAAACTGTTGGGTCATGATTATGATTTACCATTGGACTATGACCTTGGACACAGTCCTCCATCATTTAGACTTATTTATTTTTCTGTAATAAGATACAGTTGAGCAGAGTATTCTCTAAAGACCTTTTAACCCTCATATCCTTTAACATTGGAGAGAATTTTCATCTCCTCTCTCTCCATTAGTCAACTCCCTTAAGTATTCTCTCTAAATTAATAAAATTTCCCTTGACAAACTCTTCTCCAAAGCACACCAAATAGAAGTAGAAAGCGTAGCTTAAGCATGTAGATCGTAAGAACAAATTCAGAATGAGAGTGCTACATGGAAGGAGTTACATTATATAAACTGGAATGCATCAAGAAGGTAACTCCTTACACTGCAGAAAATCCCAGCATAGATTGCAATTATAGGTTAAATAGTAAATATTATATGCTATGTAGGCTATATAATGTGTCACTTTGCATGTATGTGTATATATATATATATATATATATATATATATATATATATATATATATATATATATGTAAACACATATGAAGAAAAATTTACTGGCAGCACCAAAACAGGCATTAACTCACATTTCTCCAATATTTTACAGATTGCTAGTGTTTAGACTATGTGATCATAAATAATGTGAGAAGAAATATCAGTATTGCTTAAAGAAAACCATATGCAAGTGCTGAGTGAAATCTTCCTTGAGGGAATGTTTCATTTAGCATTATATGGACTTGTTTGAGGTAAATTCTTCCAGGCAGAATTCAGTACATCCCGAATGATCACTGTATCAATGGAAAACATGCTAAGTGTGGAACAGGCAATTTGGGAACACAAATACAATGATGGTGGAGATATATAGTTGGGCATTAATACTAACACAAACTTGGCCTCAATTTTTGAAACATTCTGGTTAAGCAATCTTTTTACATCTGTCATAAATTAAACCTGGTGACATATTTTCTATGGTTATTTTATTTGCCAAAAGCAATAACCAATAAATGTGAAGATAAGATTTCTTTATCACCAAATCTCATACAAATTTGTCCCTTCTACTGTGGCACTTGTCATCTTTAGCTACAACACAATAAGTTATCTTATGCCAAGACTTAAGAAAGGCAGAGTTCTAATAAGGCTTAAAGATAAATGTAATATTGTGGTAGTAGGTATATTTGAAATATTGTTTGTACAGGAAGGAATATGTGGAAGGAATTCTTTTATGCATAATAATAATACATACTGTCACAATGTCCCAAATTGCAATATAATAATTTATCATATATATATATATATACATATATATATATTTCTATGTATATTAACAATACAAGCAAAAACATTTATCTTTGGGCATCCTAAAGAGTCTGATTTTAGAATTACATGTTGTGCTATAGCCCAAATAATGGATTCTTAACTGTGAATATAACCTAATCCCTAAAACCTTTTAATGTTATACCAAATGGAGTTTAACTATTTAAGTATTCAGGAAGAGAAGTGGTACATGGTGATCTCAGCATCTCAGAGGAAGCAGCAATTGGATCACAAGATCAACATCATCCTGGGTTGCACAGCACATTCCAGGACACCATGTGCTATGAACCAGGATCTGTTTTTAGTATAACTAATAGATAAATAGATAGATAGATAGATAGATAGATAGATAGATAGATAGATACCAGAGATTTTAGAACTCTTCATGTGTATGAGAATATAGCTTGTATGTATTAAGATTAAATGAAAATTATTTTATATGGGCTAAAATTTCTCTAGTAACCCTGATCTTACTCATTTTCATAATATGATAGCCATTTTCTTTTGTGGCTCTTCTGATATCCATTTTATACTCTCAGTCCCATTATGAGCACTGTGTTGAATAATATTTCCTGCTGTGAATTCTGCATCTCTGTGAATACTGTATTATTATAAGAGAAATCAAACTAACCTTTCTAGAGTTCTCGTGTATTCCAGGATAACTTATGGCTAATTAGAATGCACACCTCTGTTGGCATTTGATGGAAAATATAGATGGGCCATTAATCTCAGAGGGTATTTTGGCAAACTGAAACAGTTAAGATGAAGTTTAGAGCAGCATACCAGTGAAGTTCCTGCAGTAAATTAACTGCTTTGGTGCACATACTGTCAGTAACAGCACCCTTCACACCTCTTACTCTGGTATTATGAAAATGTACACTATGTATCTGAGCTCTCTGTTTGGATTCCCATCTTTGTTCTCTACCTTTCTCTCCTCCCCACTTCCTCTTTGTCTCTTTTAAAGTGAAGATTGTTCTGAAGACTTTGACATATGGGAAAAGTACTAAGTACTCTTATTGTTGAGTTACATTATTAGGTTTTATAAAGCAATTATTGATTTATCACTTATGTGAATTTGTAAAATATACATATATGATCTCTCTATAGATATAGGTATAGATTAGATATAGAATTATAAAAACAGATATTGATTATGTATGCCTATTTTAAATAAATTAATCTATTTGGCCTTATGATAAGCATATAAAATTTATTGAGTAGATGGCTCATCTGTAATTTACTGACACAAATAATTATAATATGCTACTATGCCTCTTATGCTCCTACATATTTAATGTAAATAGTAGGGGAAAAGTAAATGTAAATGTGGCACAAAAAATTTTAAATACATGTACTGACCCTTAAAATAATACATGAATCATATATATTGGTATTGTCTTAAAATTTCTAAGTTAAAGAATAACCAAAAAATACAATAGAAACTCAGAAGCCAGTAGTAGTGTGTAAGATATTATTCAGACTATAAATCAGAAGAAATAAAGCTCCACTTACTTGAAAATTAAACTTGAAATCTATGACCACATAAAAATTCCAGTAAGAGGGCTCAGAAGTTAAAGGCACTTGCCATGCAAGCCTGGAAACCCATGTTCATTAACAAGAACCTATATAAATGTTAAAAGATCTAAATATTTGAAATTGATGTCTGAATTCCACATATACACCAGAGCATGAAGTTTCACACTGACACTCATCATGTATATATACAAAATTATAAAAATGCACTTTAAAAGACATCCATGAAACCCTTGAAGTAAACCCATTTTACACAGAGAATTTATGAGAATCAAACTATGAGTAATAAATCCTAAAACACATGAGACAAGAAAACTCAAACAGAACTCAGAAATTGTCAGCATCTGATATTAAAGCACATATGATATGTTTGTAATCTTATAGTTACATATAAACATTATTAAAATAATATAAAGTTAATTTGTTAATCTAAATAACTTATTGATGTTACTATTTTGCAGAAAACTGACTATTCTTATTGGAAGGTTTACAATCTACTATGTTACATACCCTTATTTTGGTTGTGACACAAATAAATAAATTTAAGAACTGAATCTTCTCAGCTCTAAAATTGGTTCACCCAGGTAATATCTATCATTACTTTCTTACAATATCAGATTTTAAAGTCCAATGTCCAAAAACCATGTCTTTATAATGTAGCAAACTTTCTTTCCTTAATTTTTATAAATCCTGAGTTATACTATCCAGTGGATTCTAAGTAGGTATAAAGTTTCCTTTTAAAACTTCCCCTCTTCCAGGCCAGCCTGGTCTACGGAGTGAATTCCAGGACAGCAAGGGCTACACAGAGAAATCCTGTCTCAGGAAAAAAAAAAAAAAAAAAAAAAACCAAAACCAAAACCAAAACCAAAACCAAAACCAAAACCAAAACAAAACAACAACAACAACAAAAAACATCCTCTCATAAAACCCAGCATGAGTATTCCTGATATGAGTAAGCTACATCTCTGGCATCAGGTATTATCTTCCTACCATTTGATTATAATTTAGGTGTCAGCAGTTGAAATGATGATCCTAAGTGAAAAGGTTCCCTGAGCTTTTAGACAGGCATGATAATTACATATGTTACTAAAATGCTTCGTCATATGCACACCCAAAATCCTGACACCATTTACAATCCAATGAACTCAAATTCTCTCCACCAAAAGAGAAAAGTGCTTGTTAGCTATTGACATGTCCATCATTCAACAACTTGTCAGTTGAGAGGGTTTAGTGATACTCTCTAGAGAAACATAATTATTTTGCTACCTGCAAAATCACTAGTAGTGTGCATCTAGAATAAACATCACAACAGTTTGACAAGATATTCCAAACAGTTACCAAAATGGATCTAAAATATTCCAGGTGTATGTTATATTGTTTAAGACAACCATTACTTGTCTATTAGTAACTGTTTCCATTTCTTTATTTGGTATGTGCTTGGAATAAGACTAACTTCTTTGATTTAAGGATGTCTCTAAACACTCTGTGTGCTATGTTGATTCTGCTACATGTCCCCTGTTGGTGGTATTCCATGAAATGTTTCCAACCGGTTGTTTTGTCTGAACAGTAGCTTCTTAACACTATACCTATCCATCATCTTGAAAGGTCTGCCTGAATTTTGGACCACCTCTACAAATAAACTGTCTTTGGAAGTTCACAGTTGCTGGCTCACAGATTAGAACACATGACATCCAGTACATAAGGTCATATATAAGATAGATTAGGGAGGGACATTGTGTCAAAGATAAAAAGAAAAGAGTTGGATTTTTTTCCTGTGTCTTTCCTTTATAATTATACTTTTCTTACATTACTAGAAACACAGTAACTATATATAAAAATGGCAAACACTTTATCATCAATTTAATATTTTATATCACCCTCCAGCCCAAGTGTTGGCTCTTATATCCTCTTGGTCTTTTTCATATTAAATATCCATACTTTCTCGGTTGCTTTCTGTAAGACATTTTCTGGGGACAAAGTAACTAACACATATCCTTGTGTTGTATGAGGAGTAACCATGTGAGTTGCAAAATGAAGGTGCACTGAACAGAAAGGAAATCACTGCTAAGCCAGTATAGAAGGCTAAAACCAAAATTGAGGCTATATCCTTTGGGTTTACAATATGACATCCACAAGCAATATCCTTAGTACAAAATAAACCAAAAGTAATATAGAACAATGTCATTTTTCTTTCATTTAAAATAAATGTTTTTATACAATATATTCTGATTATGGTTACTCCTCTAACATCTTTCCCAATTTCCTTGCCACCCAAATCTATACCCTTGAGAAAAACATTTCCTAAAACATAATAAAATAAGAAAAATAAAAAATGAACAAACTGGAATGGAAGAAAAACAAGCAAGTAAGAAATGAGAAAAAAGACAGAAAATACATATACACAGAGAAGAAGACACAGATCTTTGCAAGTACAGAAATCCTGTACAAACATCAGAAATTGACACACATATAAAAATATTTGTAAGATTACAAAAAAAAGAATTAAAAGGAGCTGCAAAAATAACTTCGAGTTCATTTTATCTGTTTGTATTGGTCTTATACTGCTGGGCAAGGGCTTGTCCTTGAGTGGTTTGTATACCCAAAGGAAACATACTTTTCATTTGTGAGTTATGGTCATTTGCAGATAGCTTCTGGGTAAGGGATAAAAGGTTGTGTCCCCTCTCAGCTTTAGACTCTCATCTGGCTTTGATCTAAGTAGGCTCTATGCATGCCAAAATATTTGTGAGTTCAAATGCCCATTGGTCCGGCTGTGTATAGACGATCTTGTGCATGGTGCCCTTTATTTTTACAATCTTTTCTGCCTCCTCTTCTTCAAGATTCCAGGAGACCCCCCTCACCTCACCAGAGGCCCAAATCTGAATAATGTACAAAGAATGTCATTCATTTTAAAAGGCTTTTGAGAAAATAATTTTCATGATTATCAAAACGCTGTAGCATTAGATAACAAAACTTAGGGTCCCATGACAGAAAAATGAAGTTTTATCATACTAAATTTGTATCTATTTTGCTGCAAATTAACTCTGTAGCCTAAAACTTTAATTCATAGACATGACACAGTTTACATTTAATATCATATTCAGTTTATTCTATATAAAAAGAGGGTAATATTTTGGACCAAAATTTATTTCAGTAAATACTGATATTCAGAATACTTAGCTTCTTAATCAGATCCATTCTGAGATAAAAGAATGAAATAAAATCTTGGGTTTAAAAATAATAGAACTATTTTAAAAAATGAAACACACCCACACAAATAACATTCAAAATACATTTTCCAAATATCATCATGGAAAACAGAAAATTTCATATGGCCAATTTCCAACGGAAAGAAACCCAATACCTGATTTCAACTCCTATATATAAATAAGTAAGAAGTATTCATCCTGACTTTACATCAAGGAAAAAAAACTGGAAAAGAGTGAAATGCAATGACTTTTCTTGGACTCATTAGACAGTTGATTGAAGCAGAAAAAAATCACCAGCATTCTGAATTCTAGATAGACAGGAATACTCACAGAGTCACAGAAGCCAAGGAGCCATACACTAGTAAGAACACCTCCGATAAAACTTTGATGAATTGCTGGAAAATGAAAGTGGACTGACATCCAAATAAAATAGAGCTCCGTGCTAGCATGAGCTCACATAATTTTGTGGGTTTTACTTCCTGGAAACCCACACGATTCTCACAGTAAAGATGGTCCAAACATCCTCCATGACTGTGATAGGAGACGTGCATGCATTACTGAACATGCCAAAACCTTTTACATAACAAAGGTCTACTTTCTAGAAGAAATATATTAGAAGCCCTTATTTCTGCTGAAGAAAAGCCTTTATTACCAACATCAGCCTCATTTAGCAATCATCAAGGGAAGGGAGAAAAAGACGTAGACAAGTGAAAGGAGAGTTTATAAAAAAGATATTATAAATCATATAGTGTGTAAGGGACAAATGGAAGAAAGCTGTTGCACTATATAACTTCTCATTAACTATCCATGGAAAATAGGCTGAAAACATTAAAATTTAAGCATAAATAAGTACAGATCTCTTTATATTGCATCCTCACCACCAGGGTCTAGTATGTTACTTGTAGATTATAAAGGAAAGAGATCTGCTGGTTTGACTGAAAATGGCCACATAAATTCATACCTTTGAATGCTTGCTCAACAAATAGTAGTACTTTTTGAAAGGATTAGGAGGTGTGGCCTTGTCAGATGAAGCATGTCACTGGGGTTGGGTTTCAAGTTTCAAAAGCCCACACCAAATTTCTTTCTCAGCCTGCTTATCATTTGAGTATAGGAAGGCTACTGATTTGGCTTGATGATTTTATAACCAGCCATTTTGACAAAGTTTTTTTTTATCAGCTGTAGGAGTTCTCTGGTGGAGTTTTATGGGTCACTTGAGTATACTATCATATCATCTGTAAATAGTGATAGTTTGACTTCTTTCTTTCCAATTTGGATCCCTTTGACCTCCTTATGTTGTCTAATTGTTCTGGCTAGTACCGCAAGTACTATATTGAAAAGATATGCAGACCCTCGAGGACATGGGCACAGGGGGAACGTTCCTGAACAGAACACCAATAGTTTTTGTTCTAAGATCAAGAATTGACAAATGCTCCTCCACTGCTGGTGGGGTTGCAAATTGGTACAACCACTCTGGAAATCAGTCTGGCGGTTCCTCCGAAAACTGGGCACCTCACTTCCAGAAGATCCTGCTATACCACTCCTGGGCATATACCCAGAGAATTCCCCACCATGTAATAAGGATACATGCTGTACTATGTTCATAGCAGCCATATTTATAATTACCAGATGCTGGAAAGAACCCAGGTATCCCTCAACAGAAGAGTGGATGCAAAAATGTGGTATATATACACAATGGAGTACTATTCAGCCATTAGAAACAATGAATTCATGAAATTCTTAGGCAAATGGATGGAGCTAGAGAACATCATACTAAGTGAGGTAACCCAGACTCAAAACGTGAATCATGGTATGCACTCACTAATAAGTAGATATTAACCTAGAAAACTGGAATACCCAAAACATAATCCACACATCAAATGAGGTACAAGAAGAAAGGAAGTGTGGCCCCTTGTTCTGGAAAGACTCAGTGAAGCAGTATTTGGCAAAACCAGAACGGGGAAGTGGGAAGGGGTGGGTGGGAGGACAGGGGGAGAGAAGGGGGCTTACGGGACTTTCGGGGAGTGGGGGGCTAGAAAAGGGGAAATCATTTGAAATGTAAATAAAAAATATATCGAATAAAAAAAAGTGTCAAGACTTGGAATAAAGCAAAGCTGAGTTAGCATTATGAAGGTGTAAAAAAAAATATTGACAAATGGGACCTCATAAAATTACAAAGTTTCTGTAAGGTAAAGGACATGGTCAAAAGGACAAATCTGCAGCCAACAAATTGGGAAAGGATATTCACCAATCCTACATCCAACAGAGGGCTAATATCCAATATATATAAAGAACTCAAGAAGTTAGACCCCAGAAAACCAAATAAGCCTATTAAAAATGGGGTACAGAGCTAAACAATGAATTCTCACCTGAAGAACTTTGGATGGCTGAGAAGCATCTTAAGAAATGGTCAACATCATTAGTCATTAGGGAAATGCAAATCAAAACAACTCTGAGATTTCACCTGACACCAGTCAGAATGGCTAAGATTAAAAATTCAGGAGACAGCAGGTGTTGGCGAGGATGTGGAGAAAGAGGAACATTTCTCCACTGCTGGTGGGGTTGCAAGCTGGTACAACCACTCTGGAAATCAGTCTGAGGTGGTTCCTCAGAAAACTGGACATGACACTTCCGGAGGACCCTGCTATGCCACTCCTGGGCATATATTCAGAGGATTTTTCAGCATGTAATAAGGATACATGTTCCACCAGGTTCATAGCAGCCCTATTTATAATTGCCAGAAGCTGGAAAGAACCCAGGTATCCCTCAACAGAGGAATGGATACAGAAAATGTGGTATATATGCACAATGGAGTACTACTCAGCAATTAAAAACAATGAATTCATGAAATTCTTAGACAAATAGATGGAGCTGGAGAACATCATACTAAGTAAGGTAACCCAGTCTCAAAAGAACACTCATGGTATGCACTCACTGATAAGTGGATATTAGCCTAGAAACTTGGAATACCCAAGACACAATGCACATATTGAATGATGTCCAAGAAGAAGGAAGGAGTAGCCCCTGGTTTTGGAAAGGCTCAGTGCACCAGTGTAGGGGAATACCAGAACAGGGAAGTGGGAAGGGGTGGATGGGGTAACAGGGGGAGGGAAGAGGGCTTATGGGACTTGCAGGGAGGGGGTATCAAGGAAAGGGGAAATCATTTGAAATGTAAATAAAGAATATATTGGAAAAATAAAGCCCATGCCAAGCCAGTTGATTAGGATATAGCTCTTAACTCTTTTTATAGCAACATTTCTGCCTGCCTACTGCCATGCTTTCCACCATGTTGATAATGGAACAACCCCCTGATTATGATAATGGACCAACCCTTTGAAACTATGAACAATCTCTAAGTTAAATGCTTTCTTTTATAAGTGTTGACTTGGTTAAGTTATCTCTTCACAGCACTAGAACATTGGCTAAACGAAAGGTGTATAGTATCAGATCTCTTGGAAGAGGAATGTTCTGGAAAGTGTAAAGTTGAAAGAGCAACCAAAACTTAACTGCTTTCATTGTGCAATGGATACTTCATTGCTTTCAATGGTGCAATGGATATTTCTAGAGGATAAATAGGCCTCAGTGAGTCACTCAGTTTTGAACCATTCAAATGATATATCACCACCCTGTAACATATGCCTCCTGGAGAAAGAGTGACATGACTGTTACGCAGTGAACAACTGCTCTTAAATTAATTTTGAGGGCCTCTCTGTTGGTGCAGATATATTCCTTATATTTTAAATCTGATCTGAACACATAGTCTGCAGGGACAAAAACACATAGACTGTAGGGACTACTATTGTTTAGCTAATGTTAAATATTGCCAATCTGATATATAAATACTAATGTTTAAAACCACAAATACAAAGTTCATGCCAAACCAGAGAAACTTATCTTTGTACTTAAAGAATTGAATATGGTGACTTGTTTTTATTCAAATACTTTGAACAAATGATGGCCTAGTACTCTTCACTAAAGGATATTTACATGATCCCCTCTGAAACTTAAGGAAAAATACAGAAGCTAAAGAGAAAAGAATATAAGATCCTGATAAATAGAATCAAAGGCTATAAAATATAGACTTCTATGACATTGCTGTCTTGATTAATTACTCTCCTATTTTCATAGCAAAACATTATGACTTTGATAAGTATAAAAGAATATTTAATTTAGAGTTCTTTATTCCAGAGGGTGAGACCATGACCTTCATGTTAGGGAGCAAAGCAGTATCCAGGAAGTCATGATGCAAGACCAGGAGCTGAGAACTTTCTGAACCACAATCCCAGGCAGAGAGAAAAGTGGAAACCTTATAAAAAAACAAAAACAAAAACAAAAACAAAAAACAACAACAAAAAAAAAAACTCCAGTGACATATCTACTTTAACAAAGTCATAGCCCTTAACTCTTGCCAAACATTACCACCAACTGAGAAGAAAACATTCAAATATATGAGCCTAATAGGGCCATTCTTATTCAAACTATAACATTCCATTCCACAGACCCTAAATACTCAATATTATGCAAAAAGTATTTAGTACAGTTTCAAAAGTCCTTATAGTTATTAAATCTCAACATAGTTCAGAAATCCAAAATCTGTCCTGAGCCTGGAGTAATCTCTTAATTGTGCACTCTGTAAAATTAAAAAGCAAGTTTTATATCTTTATAATAAAATGTCATATAATATACATTACCATCTCAAATAAATAAATAAGCAAGCAAGCAAGTAAATGGGGGAATACTGACTGAGAAAATACCAGAGCAGAGCAAGACAGAAACCCAGCAGGACAAATTCCAATCCTATAGCTACATATCTTAGGTCAAAGCACTTAAACCCTTCTAAGCACTTAAACCCTTCCAGACTTGGTAAATGCAGCACAACTGCAGTCTTGGGCTTGTTCCACTCCCTGTTTCCAGCTTTCTGTGACAAGTATCCCAAGTCTCTTGCATCTCCAACATTTTGAAGTCTCCAGTGTAATCCAGGATTTATCTCCACAACATGCAATGATATCTCTGGGCCTCTATGCAGGGACTCTTCTGCCACATATCTGATCTCAATAACTGCTTAATTTTGGAGGAAGTTTTCACAATTTTACCTTTTTATCCTTCAGGACTCTAAAGCCAAAACTATGTGGTAAGTGCTACCAAGTTCTGCAGCCTGCTTGAATGAAACCTGGCTCCTCCTTTAATTACATTTGCATAAGCTTCCCTTGTAAATTTTTTTTTTTTTTTGGCAAAGGGAATCCCAAAGCATTTTGCCTTTCATAAATAGGTGGACTCTTTCCTTGAGGGAACTACTTCCTTTATTCAATTTCAGTTCAGTCTTCCCTTTATCTCTTCCAGCATATTGGCTCCTGCACTAAAATTCTTGGTGATTTTTTCCTCCTCAAATGGTATGTTTTACATTTGAGTTTTCTCTACTTGCTTTTTAAATTATAAATCTGCATAAAATTGATCACTAATAACCAAATGGCAGAATCAATACTAGGCTGCAATGAAATATTCTTTGCCAGTGAAATTAGTCCAAAACACAACAATTTATGCTTTGACATATTTTTAGTAAGGACAAAGACAAGAACCAGCCATATGCTCTGTCATATTATCATAATTGTCTCTGACACATTTGATAATATTGTTCCCCTCTGAAACCTTGAACTGGGCCTTTCAAGCTCCTACTAGAATGGCCGATTAATCCCCACTTACAGCATTCAACCACTTTCCTAATCCAAATTTCCTTTTTTATTATTAGATATTTTCTTTGCTTACATTCCAAAGTCTATATTTCTACAACAAGTACCATGGTCTGTCACAGCAATACTCCTTTCCTTGCACCAATGTCTTTTTTTCTTTTCTAGTGTAGTGGAAAAGACTATGACCAAGGCAATATATAGAACAGACCATGTAATTTGTTGCTCCTCATTACTATACTGGTAGGAACCATGCCAGCAAGCAGATAGCCATGATGATTTAT